>NC_088417.1:88067037-88367037 GCF_034236695.1 Oncorhynchus nerka
CTTTCAGCAGGACAATAACCTAAATCACAAGGCCAAATCTACACTGAAGTTTCACTGCAGTGGGCTAAATCAGGGTCACAGAGTGGTTATTGGTAGTCTGAAACAAATATACTTTGAAACAAGAGTATACACCTCACTACACATGGTTACGTGCTTTAAAAAAAGAAGACACTTGTACCAAGTCAGATATAGAATTGAGATGCATTTTGAGTTTGTGTCCCAATATTACACTTTATAGACATCACAGAACACTGAAATAACAAAACTGTTTGACATAAAAACACAGGATTTTCATTGTAAAATAAAAATCTTTATTAATTATTCAATTATGCAAAATATTAATAAGATTGTAGCCATGAGGCCAAAGAGGGCTCTTTTGGTCACTGAATGCAGGAAAGGGCTACATCTACATCTAGGAAAGGGCTAGGAAAGGGCTACATCTACTTAAATCACATCTACTTAAATTATATGGCAATAACTGAAAATGGTTGTCTACAATGATCATCAACCAATTGTTGTACAATCCAGGTGTGGAAAGCTCTTAGAGACTCAGCTGTAATCACTGCCAAAAGGTGCTTCTACAAAGTATTGATTCAGGGGTGTGAATACTTATGTAAATTTGATCTGTATTTCATTTTCAATACATTTGCAAAAATGTCTAAAAACATGTTTTCAATTTGTCATTATGGGGTATTGTGTGTAGATGTGTAAGAAAAAACATGATTTAATCCATTTCGAAGTCAGGCTGTAACACAACTAAATGTTATGAACATTATGCGGTTCGTTGGGCCAACAGGATTGAGGGTATGGGATGTCATTTTGAATTATCAAGTAATAATCTTCTCAAACTAAGGCCATTTGATGTGTTTAACTTTAGAATACATCACATATTGAGGTATGAAGCAATTTGAATGGTAATGACATCTTTATGAGCCCACCTTGGGGGGGGGGGGTCAAAGGTCATACATGTATACATTTGGGGGTATATGAACAGTATGAACAGTATTGGGGTGTGCTCTATTATTGCATGGTACCCTAGTAACCACACAAATTCACACAGAAAAGGAGACCCATTGGGGAAGTTTTTTGTTGTTGCTATAGAGTCATCATAGATTCTGAATGTATGCATAAACTTACCAATAGCTCTGTTTCTGGGTTTCAGGGTGTTGCTTGGCAACCTGTGAGGGCATTGAAACCTGTAACACTTTTGTGAAGGAGAAATAATTAAAGTATATGCCATCTAGTGTTCAAACATGGTTTTATAACAACATTGGTGAGGATGGGCTGTCTGTAACAATAGTCCCACTAGTCACTCCAGCTAACATTGACCTGATGTGTTTTTTTCTCAGACATTCAGAAGTAAATGTTCCCACAAATGCTTAATCAATTTGACAGAGAAAGTTTGTTTGCAAGGAGTCCAACCAGCTCCAATTGAAACATAGTTAGTGTAACCTAGTGATACATGAGGAGATGCATTCAAGTCTTTTCATAGCATTGTATTAGAGTAGCTCTCTTAACTCAATGCAGACATGAGGTGCCTCAGTTAGTCTGCAAAACATCATACATTCTATAGTCCTCTAGTATTACAATAATACACTACATTGTCAAAAGTATGGGGACACCTGCTAGTCGAACATCTAATTCAAAAATCTTGGGCATTAAGATGGAGCTGGTCCCCCTTTGCTGCTATAACAGACTCCACTCTGCTGGGGAGGCTTTCCACAGCCCCAAACCATTATTAATCATCCACCAAACTTTACAGTTGGCACTATGCATTCGAGCAGGTAGCGTTCTCCTGGCATCCGCCAAACTCAGATTCGTCTGTTGGACTGCCAGATGGTGAAGCGTGATTCATTATGCTAGAGAACACGATCCCACTGCTCCAGAGTCCAATGGCGGCGAGCTTCACACCAGTCCAGCCCCCACTTGGCTTTGCGCATGGTGATCTTGGGCTTGTGTGCGGCTACTCGGTCATGGAAACCCATTTCATGAAGAAGCTCTCGACAAACAGTTCTTGTGCTGACGTTGCATCCAGAGTTTGGAACTTGGTAGTGAGTGTTGCAACCAAGGACAAGCGTTTTTACGCACTCTGCGCTTCAGCACTCAACGGTCCCGTTCTGTGAGTTTGTATGGCCTACCGCGTCGCGGCTGAGCCATTGTTGCTCCTATACTTTTCCATTTCACAATAACTGCACTTACAGTTGACTGGGGCAGCAAATTTGACAAACTGACTTGCTGGAAAGGTGGCATCTTATGATGGTGTCACTTTGAAAGTCAACTAAAAGTACACTTTATACACCTGTCAGCAACGGGATTGGCTGAAATAGCCAAATCCACTAATTTGAAGGGGTGTCCACATATTTTGCCATGTAGTGTACGTAGAATTAGTAGCATTGAAGAGAAGTAATGTCTTTCCCTTTCTCTTCCTAAAAGCTGGGCACTGTGAGAACAGAAAGCTCCGTCTATCCCCTCATGGGGTCTTTCCACTCCAAGGCATCGTTCTCCTACCTTCCTCGGGTGTGAGTTCTGAGGTGTCCTTTGATCTGGCTGGACTGACTGAACCCTTTTCCACAGACAGGACAGGAGTAGGGTTTCTCCCCCGTGTGGACCCTCAGGTGGGTCTTCAGATGGGTAGACCGGTTGAAGCGTTTACCACACACGTGGCAGCGGTACGGTCTCTCTCCCGTGTGGATGCGTTGATGCTCCCTGAACCTCCCTGAGTAGCTGAAACTCTTGCCACACACACCACAGTGGAAGGGCTTCTCCTTATTGTGAGAACACAGGTGGACCTTGAGGTAACTGGTAGAGGTGAATGACTTCCAACAGACTGTGCAGAGGATTTGCCTGTGACTAGTGTCACCACTGTGTGGTTCTGTGTGGGATAGCATGTGTGCCTTCAGTTGGGATAGCTCACAGAACACGGCACCACACTGAGTACATGAGTGTGTCTGGGTGTCCTCCTCTGGTCTCCTTTCTGGATCTCTCTGAACACTTTCAGTGTTCTCACTCTGTGTTCTAGAACAGTCTGGATTTACTGCAGAGAGGGGCTGAGACTGAGGGGAGTCACTGGTTGGTTCTGATAGTGATACTACATAGCCCTCTCCATCAGGTTCTGTTTTGATCTGTCCAGTTGTATTGGTCAGTAGAGAGTACTTCTCTCTGTTCTCCACAGTTTGGAGAAGATGTGTGGGCTGAGGTGGCTCCTGATCACAGTCACCTTTCACACAGAGAGGAATGATTATGGAGTCTTCTTTGGTATCAGCCTCCGGCCCTTGAATCTGCTCTACCTCCTGACGGGTCCTGAGTTCACCCTGTTCCTCTTTAATCTGTGTGGGCTCTGTGTCCTCCTGCCCCAGACTGGAGCTCCACTCCTGCTCACAGCGCTGTTGCTCAGGGGGAGTTTGCTGCTCTGAGACCCAAGAGACAATGGGCTGAGGAGCTGGGGGAAGGAAGACAATACTTGACGTCAATGAAAGTAATGACAGCTGTTGACGCTTGATTGACAAGACCACCATTGAGTTAGCTAGCTTGTTCTGGGAATGGAATATCTATGTCTCTGGCTGAATCCCATATCACGCCTTCCCCCAGGCTATATCAGATATGTTTCTTATTTCTTTGCACAGGAAAAATGTTGCCTTTTCATAAACACATTTCATGCCATTCTTCTACACTTAATATGACTGGATACAAACAGATGAATAATAGGGAGACGCAAATACAATATGACACCCATCTAACCTGGAGGAGGATATTATTGTCAGAAAATACAATATGACACCCATCTAACCTGGAGGAGGATATTATTGTCAGAAAATACAATATGACACCCATCTAACCTGGAGGAGGATATTATTGTCAGAAAATACAATATGACACCCATCTAACCTGGAGGAGGATATTATTGTCAGAAAATACAATATGACACCCATCTAACCTGGAGGAGGATATTATTGTCAGAAAATACAATATGACACCCATCTAACCTGGAGGAGGATATTATTGTCAGAAAATACAATATGACACCCATCTAACCTGGAGGAGGATATTATTGTCAGAAAATACAATATGACACCCATCTAACCTGGAGGAGGATATTATTGTCAGAAAATACAATATGACACCCATCTAACCTGGAGGAGGATATTATTGTCAGAAAATACAATATGACACCCATCTAACCTGGAGGAGGATATTATTGTCAGAAAATACAATATGACACCCATCTAACCTGGAGGAGGATATTATTGTCAGAAAATACAATATGACACCCATCTAACCTGGAGGAGGATATTATTGTCAGAAAATACAATATGACACCCATCTAACCTGGAGGAGGATATTATTGTCAGAAAATACAATATGACACCCATCTAACCTGGAGGAGGATATTATTGTCAGAAAATACAATATGACACCCATCTAACCTGGAGGAGGATATTATTGTCAGAAAATACAATATGACACCCATCTAACCTGGAGGAGGATATTATTGTCAGAAAATACAATATGACACCCATCTAACCTGGAGGAGGATATTATTGTCAGAAAATACAATATGACACCCATCTAACCTGGAGGAGGATATTATTGTCAGAAAATACAATATGACACCCATCTAACCTGGAGGAGGATATTATTGTCAGAAAATACAATATGAAGTGGCACTAAAGCAACAATGATAAAGAGTGAATATGCAAACTCACCGGGGATGTTGCCGATGCTCTCCGTTGGTGCCAATAAGATAGGCTATACTGTTCGCTCAATTAAGTTGAATTTTGATAACTAAAAGACAGATTAGAGTATTTTCATTGTCTTCTCTTTACATCAATAGCCATTTGCTTTCCAAACTGTTTTCCGGCAATTGTATTTTGAAATATTGTATGATATGCCTTGCTGGACTTTTCTACTTTTTACTGACAGTTGCAACTCAACAATCATCTATTTGGTATTTGCCGCTCACGATGCCTGAGTTGGGGGCCCTTCCAAACGTAGGCAATGTGATTTAAAACAATCCACCGTTTTTTTTATTTTTACAGAAGCTAATGAACGTCTGCGGCCAAAACATGCTTCCTGGTGTAGTAGCCTATTTTGAATGATTTTAGGCTAATTAGGCTATATAATTTCAAAAATTGAATTCAAATTGGGGCTACTTTAGCCTAATGGACACGGCACCTATGCCCACTAGCTAGTGTCTACCAACTAGCTAGCTAGTGTGTACCAGCTACACTATTTGACCAAAAGTATGTGGAACCTGCTCGTCGAACATCTCATTCCAAAATCATGGGCATTAATATGGACTTGGTCCCACCTTTGCTGCTATAACAGCCTCCACTCTTCTGGGAAGGCCCTCCACTAGATGTTGGAACATTGTGCGTGGACTTGCTTCCATTCAGCCACAAGAGCATTAGTTCGTTTCGGGCACTGATGTTTGGCTATTAGGCCTGGCTCGCATTCGGTGTTCCAATTCATCCCAAAGGTGTTCAATGGGGTTGAGGTCAGGGTTTTGTGCAGGCCAGTCAAGTTCTTCCACACTCATTTTACTGCCAATGTCTGTCTATGGAGATTGTATGGCTTTGTGCTCGATTTTATAAACCTGTCAGCAACGGGTGTGGCTGAAATAGCAGAATCCACTCATTTGAATGTGTCCACATTCTTTTGCATATATAGCGTAGCTAGAGTAATGGTTGAGGGCGTGGTATGTAGTGAAGTAATGCTAATGAACGTCGTACTGTTACAAGTACCCTCAATGGCAGTGGGCACGGTGTGTAGTTACTGCAGTCTGCAGATAGATCTGATTGCAATTTCACAAAAAATAATGGAGGTGTGTGCCTAATTATGTGATGTACATTTGACACATGTAAATGATGAAATACCTCCCAAATGTAATTTTAAACTGTTACTGAGGTTTATATATTTTGGGGTATTCTCTTTGTATTTACATTTTCTGGTGTATTTCCTGTGTGATTTTGTTTTGTAATTGTAAGATGCCAGGCACCCCTGCAAGGGAGACCTTGGTCTCAATGGGCCTCCATTTTAAAATAAATAAAGTATAATCTCGTTAATTTGAATTTCATGTTCTTTTATTATTTAAAAGTGTTACATGAATTGCATCATTCAAGTCACGAAGTGTCCCGAAGTTAACGGGTTTATTGATCCCCGAGACACTTTCTGGAAGTCAACCTCTAAACTGTGTCAGCAAAACGTGACAACGGAGAGTCCAACGGAGAATCCTCGGAACGAGTTCGTAGGAGCGAGGGGTGGTGTGGGAGTCAACGCTCTCCGCCGGGTTGAATGGCAGCTAATGTTTCCGGTTGTCAAGGATACAGTATTTTCAACCTAACTTCCGATTTCTCCGGAAAATTCGAATTTGGGGACTCCGCTCAGGCTGCTACATTTGGTTAGGGTTTCGCGGTCTCTCTCTGCCCTACTGAGTAAAATACAATATAACACGTTTCTAGCTATCTAGATAATTCGTGTAAATGGGAAGTGCAGTAGTCTACATACCAGGTAGGACCGGTGTGATCAAGTGGCGTTTCAGGTATTGGTTCTCTCTCTTCGTCCGAGCTATTTCTTCCTGGTACTCAGAAATTGTGTCTCCGACCACTCCAAGTATCTCCTCCGCAGCTTGCATCAAACGCTCAGTTAGATACACATTCAGATATTGTAATTTAGTCATCATTGGACTATTATATGGGGCAAAAGATATTCCTGAAATACACGTAGATAACTAGATCACTGTGAAGGCAAGAATAACTAAGTACTTCCGGGTCACGAGTTTAAAAACAATCTTTCAGAATATGAGTTCCGACCTGTATGCTTTGTAAACTAATAATTAGGGCGAAGATAGAAAATATGCACAATTACATATGTTATACTATTTATCATATCAATAATAATTACAAGTATTTATATGCGATTTATTATTATATCAAGGCTTAAATGGTCAACAAAGGGTGCATTCTACTAGCACTTCTAGTATCCAAATCCAGAGTTTACAGCCAGAGGAGCATTACATTTTAGTCATTTAGCAGACACGCTTATCCAGAGCGACTTACAGTAGTGAGTGCATACGTTTGAATATTTGTTTCGTACTGGTCCCCCGTGGGAATCGAACCCACCACCCTGCCGCTGCAGGGGCCATGCTCTACCAACAGAGCTACACGTTGCTGCTCAATTTGCAGCCCTTAAAAAGAGTGACCTATCAGCTGAATAACAATAAATACCTATTGCACCATATATAATTTTCTGTAAATTGTGTCACAGTAAAAGGGAGGGTCCATTCTACTCAAGAGCACTTGTAGTTTCCAAATCCAGAGTTTACAACCAGAGGAGCGTTGATGCTCGGCACTTAGTGTCAATCAGGTGTTGAAACAATAAAGCCATCCCTCCCTGTTTCAGTAAAAATCAGAGATTTAGGGCTTGAGAAATGTAAAATTCATAGAAAGAGCTATGGATGGAAGGACTGGCCATCTATAAAATTATAGTTCTAGCCAAGTTTTGAGGCTATAAAGTGCTTGTTTACATTTGCTTATATTTTGTGTTCTAAATGGGTACGGCAGTTGAACTAAGCTCATGGTGCATTTATATGTTATATTCTTTAAGAATCAATGGGTACATATCATTAATTTAAAAGTCCAAAAATGTATGTAACAACTGCAGATTGCCCCTTTAAAGAATGGTCTATCAGCTTAAATTCCCCCCAAAATTCATATTGGACATACATATTGCACCATACACAATGTTTCTGTAAATGATGTCACATTAAAGGGAGGTCCATTCTAATCAGGAGCACTTCTAGTTTCCAAATCCACAGCGTTTACAGCCAGCCGAGCATCACTGTTCATTTTGTGGCCCTTAAAGAGTGGCCAATCAACTTAAATTTCATATTGGAACAACCTATACTATACGGCAGCCCCCCCACCCCTCTCTGATTCAGAGGGGTTGGGTTAAACGCGAAAGACATTTCAGTTGAATGCATTCAGTTGCACAACTGACTAGGTATCCCCCTTTCCCTTTCTTAATTAGCCCATTCCTATTGCACAATGTTCAGTACTTTTTTAATGTTGCACATATACATATTGCACAGTACACAATTTCCGGTAAATTGTGTCCCAGTGAAATTAGGCTCCATTCTACTCAGGAGCACCTGTAGTTTCCAAATCCACAGAGTTCACACTCCGAGGAGCATCGCTGCTCATTCTACAAACAAACAATATATTTTAATAATTTTTAAAGTGTAGAGATGCAATTTGGAAAATAATATTTTAAAAACACTACAGTTCAAAAGTTTGGGGTCACTTAGAAATGTTCTTGTTTTTTAAAGAAAAGCACATTTTTTGTCCATTACAATGACATCAAATTGATCAGAAATACAGTGTAGACATTGTTAATGTTGTAAATGACTATTGTAGCTGGAAACGAACAATTTGTTTTATGGAATATCTACATAGGCATACAGAGGCCCATTATCAGCAACCATCACTCCTGTGTTCCAATGGCACGTTGTGTTAGCTAATCCAAGTTGAGAATTTTAAAATGCTAATTGATCATTAGAAAACCCTTTTGCAATTATGTTAGCACAGCTGTAAACTGTTGTTCTGACTAAAGAAGCAATAAAACTTGCCTCCTTCAGACTAGTTGAATATCTGGAGCATCAACATTTGTGGGTTCGATTACAGGCTCAAAATGGCCAGAAATAAATACATTTTTTCTGAAACTCGTCAGTCGATTGTTGTTCTGAGAAATTAAGGCTATTCCATTAAAGAAATTGCCAAGAAACTGAATATGTACATTAGTGTCTAGTATGAGAAACAGACGCCTCACAAGTCCTCAACGGGCAGTTTCATTAATTAGTACACGCAAAACACCAGTCTCAACGGCAACAGTGAAGAGGCGACTCCGGGATGCTGGCCTTCTAGACAGAGTTGCAAAGAAAAAGCCATATTTCAGACTGGCCAATAAAAAAAATAGATATAGATGGCTGCTGCCAACACACTGACTCAACTCCAGCCACTTTAATAATGGGAATTGATGGGAAATGATGTAAAATATATCACTAGCCACTTTAAACAATGCTACCTAATATAATGTTTACATACCCTACATTATTCATCTCATATGTATACGTATATACTGTACTCTATATCATCTACTGCATCTTTATGTAATACATGTATCACTAGCCACTTTAACTATGCCACTTTGTTTACATACTCATCTCATATGTATATACTGCACTCAATACCATCTACTGTATCTTGCCTATGCCGCTCTGTACCATCACTCATTCATATATCTTTATGTACATATTCTTTATCCCCTTACACTTGTGTCTATAAGGTAGTAGTTTGGGAATTGTTAGCTAGATTACTTGTTGGTTATTACTGCATTGTCGGAACTTAGAGCACAAGCATTTCGCTACACTCGCATTAACATCTGCTAACCATGTGTATGTGACAAATAAAATTTGATTTGAAAAGAACACAGACACTGGACAGAGGAACTCTGCCTAGAAGGCCAGCATCCCAGAGTCGCCTCTTCACTGTTGACGTTGAGACTCGTGTTTTGCGTGTACTATTTAATGAAGCTGCCAGTTGAGGACTTGTGAGGCATCTTTTTCTCAAACTAGACACTAATGAACGACGTGGAAGGTTCGTTCCACTCCACTAGCGTTTCTGTGGAACACACCTTCCACGTCGTTCATTATTTTCTATAGAACGCATAGCCCCTCGTTGATTAGACTTTACATAAACTGGTTACCAACATAATTAGACAGTAAAATTAAATGTTTTTTTCATAGACATGTGAAACAGGGTTATATTGGCGATTCCCCTTGCCACTTTATTGTTAAGCCAATGGGTTTTTGGTTTGAGTTTGTCTTGCCTTCACCTACTCAACATGGCATCTTATTGGCTGGTTTGCGTAGCTTGCTTACGAGGGGGGATGTTTCTTTTAGAATTGTCCCAGTGAACAAGCACCAAACCAGCGGTAAGTTGTTGGTTGCAAAGCACTGCACGTCAAAAGTGATTTTTATACATTTACATTTACATTTAAGTCATTTAGCAGACGCTCTTATCCAGAGCGACTTACAAGTGATGATTTAAATGTACAATTTATATCATATTGTTTGTAAATGTTATTCGAACATCACACATAAGATGCAGCGGTCTTTGGAGAATATTTGTTGTAAAGAATTCCCGCCAGTACTAGCTAGCAACTTACTGTGTCTGACGTGCAATTTTGTGCTGTTCCTATCAGGTACATTGTTAAAGATATTATATTGTAAATTGTAATTGTATTAATTTGGTAACTAGCCCAGTGAACAAGCACCAAACCAGCGTGCGTGAGTGCAGTTGGATGGTGAGCCGTGCATTGCATGAAGTGCAATTTTGTGCTGTTCCTATCAGAATAAATCTACATGACTGGTGCTACATGTTGGAGTTCCGTGTCGATGACTGATTATACACAATGCAAGAAGAGTACTGTTACAGTGGTGCCGTGACCGTTCTTCTGGATCGGATCATCCTTCGCTGGATTTCCATCTCAGAACTTCGCCGTGGTTGCCGTTGAAGAATCAGATAAGACGTTGCTGGTGCAGTTTATGGCGATATCACATTTCGCCACAAGAGGGCGCCACTACAACGTTTTATTATCGAAATTGATGATTTCTCTGGCTGAGGCTCTTCACAGATAAACAAGTAACACAAAAGTTATCGTTTATTTGCAATTCTAATATATATCAGATATAAGTAGGGTGAGTTTCACCAGTGTACTAGATATAGGTTAGATTTTGACGTGAGGTTTAAAAAAATATATATACACAACGCAAGAAGAGTACTGTTACACATGGTATACGGTCTATTATAAACTGGGTGTTTCGAGCCAGTTTGGACTTCTGTTTTGAAGCCAGGAGATGTCTGATTCGTATTTCAGTGTTAGTTTTACACAAATAATTGTACATTTTCAGTTATAAAATAGACAATTTTTTGAATGCTGAGTGGCTGAAACAGAGTTGCATTATTTTACAGAGAACCCATAGAGCGCAGAGTTGATTATCCTTTTTATGCCATGGCTATAATTTAACTCATTTGCAGGTAGAAATGTGTTCAACATCCACTGAAGTAGGTAGCAAGTTTACTATACTGAATAAAAATACAGTGGTGTAAAGTACTTAAGTAAAAATACTTTAAAGTTCTACTTTAGTTTTTTGGGGTATCTGTACATTACTATTTATATTTCTTACTCCATACATTTTCCCCGACACCCAAAAGTACTCGTTCGATAGACAGGAAATTGGTCCAATTCATACACTTATCAAGAGAACATCCCTGGTCATCCCTACTGCCTCTGATCTGACCGACTCACTAAACATAAATGCTTAATTTGTATATTATGTTGGAGATGCCCCTGGCTATCCGAAAATGGTGCCGTATGTTTTGCTTAATAACGAATGTATTATTTATACTTTTACTTTTGATACTTAAGTACATTTTAGCAATAACATTTAATTTTGATACTTAAGTATATTTAAAACCAAATACTTGTTTAGCATATGTTATTGCTCCGACAGAGCAGTAATATCTAACAATTTCACAACATATACCCAATACACACAAATCTAAGTAAAGGAATGGAATTAAGAATATATAAATATATGGACGAGCAATGTCAGAGGGGCATACAGTAGAATAGTATAGGATACAGTATACACATATGAGTTGAGTAATGCAAGATATGTAAACATTATTATTCTAAAAAATGTTTAACCTTTATTGAACTAGGCAAGTCAGTTAAGAACAAATTCTTATTTACAATGATGGCCTACCCCGACCAAACCATAACCCAGACGATGCTAGGCCAATTGTGCACCGCCCTCTGGGACTCCCAATCACAGCCGGTTGTGATACAGCCTGGAATCGAACCAGGGTGACACCTCTAGCACTGAGATGCAGTGCCTTAGACAGCAGCGCCACTCGGGAGCCCCAGTGACTAGTGTTCCATTTATTAAAGTGGACAGTTTATCCACCGGACAGGTGTGGCATATCAAGAAGCTGATTAAATTATCATGGACATTACACAGGTGCATCTTGTGCTGGGGACAATAAAAGGCCACTCTAAAATGTGCAGTTTTGTCACACAACACATTGCCACAGATGTCTCAAGTTGAGGGAGTGTGCAATTGACATGCTGACGACAGGAATATGCACCAGAGCTTTTGCCAGAGAATTTAATGTTAATTTCTTTACCATAAGCCGCTTCCAACATCGCTTCAGAGAATTTGGCAGTACGTCTAACTGGCCTCACAACCGCAGATCACGTGTAACCACTTCAGCCCAGGACCTCCACAGCCAACATCCGGGCTTCTTCCCCTGTGGGATTATCTGAGGAGGGGTGTGCTGAGAAGTATTTCTATCTTTAATAAAGCCCTTTTGTGGGAAAACTATGCCTGCCTGAGCCTGGCTTCCCAGTGGGTGGGCCTATGCCCTCCCATGGCTATGCCCTGCCCAGTCATGTGAAATCCATAAATTAGGGCCTAATGAATTTATTTCAATTGACTGATTTCCTTCTATGAAGTGTAATTCAGTAAAATCTTTGAAATGGTTGCATGTTGCGTTTATATATTTTTGTTCAGTATAGATAGCTACACTAGTTGCCTTGGTAACCAAAGAAACATACTTGCTTGTTTAGCCATTGAATTCTACCTTGCTGATATACAGGTCCTTGCGTTATAGCAAAATAATGCACACTAGAAAGCCCTTCAAGCCAATCAGAAACGAGTATTCAATAATGCCATGGTATAAAATAGCAGTAAGGCACCTCAGGAGTTTGTGTTATATTGCCAATATGCCACAGCTAAGGGCTGTAATCCAGGCACTCCGCATTTCATTGTGCATAAGAACAGCCCTTAGCTGTGTTATATTGGCCATATAGCACACCTCCTCTGGCCTTATTGCTTAATTATTAAACTGGTTGTTTGGATCCTGGATGCTGATTGGACGAGCAGTGTTCCAAGCTGTGCTGTATTGGCCGTCACAGACACACCTATGCATTTGCTTGCTAACAGTTCCATCTGAGAATTATCACTGCGCCTCCATAAGAATACCATGTTCCTGTCTGAATCATATCTTGTATATTTCTCTCAACGCACACATTATTTCACCTTGCTTCTAGCCCAGCATTTAGTTTGGTACATCAGGGGTTAATTTATAAGCCTCACTGTCTGCCTGGCCAACTTCTGAATTTCAATCTCTGTGCACGGTGCCCAGACAAAACAACTTTTTGAGCCAATCTAAATCACCTTTCTAACATTATCATATAAATATCCAAATAAATGCCAATAGAAAAAAACATCAAACAAATGAAAATGCAGCTAATATACTGTCATTCCAGGTTCAATGTTTGACGTGACTGAGTTAGGGTGCGTTCGTAAATTCACTCTGGCCATCTACTCTGATTTCAGAGCACTCACATCTGAGTGTGCCAGATTGCAGAATAACTGATGAATTTATGAACTCTCAACACCCCTTGAATATGGGAGGTGTCAGTAATCAGCAAAAAAGCTTCATTAAATGGTTGCCAGGAGCACAGTTAGTCACCAATGCTCTGGATAACATAAAAACAGCCTGACCAGCTCTGCAAGGGCAAGTAAAATGGTCAGAGTGAGGTGTTCTCTCAATGCCAAAAGTGCACTCTTGCACTCCAGATTGAATTTATGAACACACCCCTAGTTGAATTTGGCTAGCTACCGGGAAGAACATTAACCAGCCTGCGTAGCAACCATTTTGTTTAGAATGGAAGACCAATGCTAAACAAGTTCTTTTCGATTTTTGCTTAGTTTAAAGTGAATAGATCATTCACGCAAATGAAGGGAATGTACAGTGAGACTGGGAGTGTAAGTATGCCTCCAGGATAATATGGTAAAGTTGGCGTCATGTATAGGTCGAGCTCGGCTATATGAACAAAAATCCATATGATAAATTGCCTGAATTGATAATAAATAGAATGATACATTTATAAATGTGCACCACTGTTTTTTAAAAAGTAGTATTATATTTTAAACTACTATTACTAGTCTGGTGGTTGCAGCCATCAATTGCCCCATTAACAGCCATATTAGCAAACATTTCATTTCAAACTTCACAGTATGTCCAACTGGCCTCACAACCGCAGATCACGTGCAACCACACCAGCCCAGGACCTCTACATCCAGCTTCTTTACCTGTGTCAGACCGGCCACTCGGACAGCTGATGAAACTGTGGGTTTGTGCAATCAATTAATGTATGCACAAACGGTCAGAAACAGTCTCAGGCAAGCTCATCTGCGTGCTCGTCCTCACCAGGGTCTTGACCTGACTGCAGTTTGGCGTGGTAACCGCCTCTCCTTCGATGGCCACTGGCACGCTGGAGAATTGTGTTCTTCACAGATGAATCCTGGTTTCAACTGTACCAGGCAGATGACAGACAGCGTGTATGGCATCATGTGGGCGAGCAGTTTGTTGATGTCAACGGTGGTGCCCCATGGTGGTTATGGTATGGGAAGGCTACAGACAATGAACACAATTGCATTTTATCAATGGCAATTTGAATGCACAGATACCATGGCAAGATCCTGAGGCCCATTTTCGTGCCATTCATCCGCTGCCATCACCTTATGTTTCAGCATGATAATGCACGGCCCCATGTCACAAGGATCTGTACACAATTCCTGGAAGCTGAAAATGTCCCAGTTCTTCCATGGCCTGCATACTCAGACATGTCACCCCTTGAGCATGTTTGAGATGCTCTGGATCGACGCGTATGACAGCGTCTCCTAGTTCCCACCAATATCCAGCAACTTCGCACAGCCATTGAAAAGGAATGAGACAGTGCATCTCTCAGGAAGTGGGGATTTCAAAAACACTAAAACTGCCATGACTTGATATTTCAATTATTATTATTTATCAAAGATTGAATAAAAAATACATGGTAAAATTAATGATTATTTTTACTTTACAAGGTAGCTAACGTTACCTAGCATTTACGAACTTAACATTACATACATGGCTACTGGTAGGGAACGTTCAAAAACAGCTCACAGTGAGTGAATAGCCTTCTTGTTGCATAACTGGAATTCCTTACTGTCATCTGCAGACAGAGACTAACGTCCGATAACCCAAATTACGCCGAGTGGCACCTTTCGAGACCCCATTTCTAATTATATGATTGCTTTTGAAAAACGCCCACTCCTTTTGAAACACCCACTTTTCCAGAGAGATGCACTGCACTGAGATGACATATCAGTAGGTGGCGGCAGAGACCCTGAAGGACGATGTTGCAGCTGGACACCTCTCGTGTCCCAGCTCATTGCTGCCCCTCAGAGTATCTCAAGTTAAATGCCGACCGGGGTACTGCAGGCTGCGATTAGCTACTAAGTTATCCTTAACTTCTTCTGTGTGGAATTTTAATTATGATTATTTATTTTTAAATTTTTAAAAATGTAATCGGTTCAATGACATACATCTGGTGTAATAGAAGCAATTAGTTCCATGAATGTCTTCTAATTTGTATTTATTTACACAAAAATTGCCATTTTCCCATTCCCTATAATCGGGGGATCCTGTAATCGGCAAACAATGCCAGCAGTACTGCAGTCGGCCTTGAACTTCGTGGCTTCAATGAGAGGGGGCAGTGTTCCCTGATTTGATCCAACTTTATTTTTCAGATCTCATCTTTATTTCCCCCCTAGAGGGCAACCTCTAACAGTTAGTCAGCTCAGAAGTAGCTCCTAGCTAGACCTACCATAAAAATAAACACTGTACATCGATTCACATACTAGACAAGTTTAGCCTACTCTAACGAATGATAAATTGACATAATGAAAGAACTTGAGGTAAACTTGTGTACAGTAGAAAACCTTTCTCGGTCAGTTTCAATGAAATGGACTCTAGGGTGTGTAAAATAAAAACAGGGATAATATTGGTCTAATGGACTTCCTGTCATACGAAGACTGACCTCTGTGTTCCTGGGTGAGAGAACTCAAGTATCCCATCTAGTGTTCAAACATGGTTTTACAACATTGCTTTAAAAAAAGGCTGTAACCATTATCCCACTGAGCACTTCAGGAAACAAATCTAACCAAAATTAACATTATATTTCTCTCTTAACATAGTTAGTGTAACCTAGTGATACATGAGGCACAAGTATTTTCATAGCATGTTATTAAGCAACTCACGAATCAATGCAGACATGAAGTGCCTCAGTTAGTCTGCAAAACATCACACATGCTATAGTCTCTAGTGTCACAATAATATGTAGAATTAGTATCATTGAAGAGAAGGAATGTGTCATTCTCTTTACAAACACTGGCTACTTTGAGAATAGAAGACTGTCTAACCTCTTATGGGCTCTTTCCACTCCAAGGCATTTTTCTTCTACCTCCCTCAGTGTGAGTTCTGAGGTGTCCCTTGATATGGCTGGACTGACTGAATCCTTTCCCGCAGACAGGACAGGAGTAGGGCTTCTCCCCCGTGTGGACCCTCAGGTGGGTCTTCAGATGGACTGACTGGTTGAAGCGTTTACCACACACGTGGCAGCGGTACGGTCTCTCTCCCGTGTGGATGCGCTGGTGCTCCTTTAACCTCCCTGAGTAGCTGAAACTCTTGCCACACACACCACAGTGGAAGGGCTTCTCTTTATTGTGAGAACACATGTGGACCTTGAGGTAACTGGTAGAGGTGAATGACTTCCAACAGACTGTGCAGAGGATTTGCCTGTGACTAGTGTCACCACTGTGTGGTTCTGTGTGGGATAGCATGTGTGCCTTCAGCTGGGATAGCTCACAGAACACGGCACCACACTGAGTACATGAGTGTGTCTGGGTGTCCTCCTCTGGTCTCCTTTCTGGATCTCTCTGAACATCAGGTACACTTTCAGTGTTCTCACTCTGTGTTCTAGAACAGTCTGGATTTACTGCAGAGAGGGGCTGAGACTGAGGGGAGTCACTGGTTGGTTCTGATAGTGATACTCCATAGCCCTCTCCATCAGGTTCTGTTTTGATCTGTCCAGTTGTGTTGGTCAGTAGAGAGTACTTCTCTCTGTTCTCCACAGTTTGGAGAAGATGTGTGGACTGCGGTGGCTCCTGATCACAGTCACCTTTCACACAGAGAGGAATGATTATGGAGTCTTCTTTGGTATCAGCCTCCGGCCCTTGAATCTGCTCTTCCTCCTGACGGGTCCTGAGTTCACCCTGTTCCTCTTTAATCTGTGTGGGCTTTGGGTCCCTCTGCCCCAGACTTGGGCTCCACTCCTGCTCACAGTGCTGTTGCTCAGGGGGAGTTTGCTGCTCCGAGACCCAAGAGACAATGGGCTGAGGAGCTGGTGTAAAGAAGACAATAAATGACATCAATGAAAGCAATGACAGCTATTGACACTTGATTGACAAGACCAACATTGTGTTAGCTAGCTTGTTCTGTTAAATGTAATAGCTATATCTCTGGTTGAATTGAATATGAGCCTTTCCCCACTCCTCTATTTGCACAGTCACCTGTGCCACTGCCATATGCACACATCTTCCAAAGCAGAGGGAGTGAAAATGATGGATGGTGTAGGGGCTAATTAGATACAGTGGGGCAGAAAAGTATTTAGTCAGCCACCAATTGTGCAAGTTCTCCCACTTAAAAAAAATAAAATAATCATAGGTACACTTCAACTATGACAGACAAAATGAGAAAAAAAATCCAGAAAATCACATTGTAGGATTTTTAATGAATTTATTTGCAAATTATGGTGGAAAATAAGTATTTGGTCACCTACAAACAAGCAAGATTTCTGGCTCTCACAGGCCTGTAACTTCTTCTTTAAGAGGCTCCTCTGTCCTTCACTCGTTACCTGTATTAATGGCACCGGTTTGAACTTGTTATCAGTATAAAAGACACCTGTCCACAACCTCAAACAGTCACACTCCAAACTCCACTATGGCCAAGACCAAAGAGCTGTCAAAGAACACCAGAAACAAAATTGTAGACCTGCACAGCTGCCTGGTTTGAAGAAATCAACTGTGGGAGCAATTATTAGGAAATGGAAGACATACAAGACCCACTGATAATCTCCCTCGATCTGGGGCTCCACGCAAGATCTCACCCCGTGGGGTCAAAATGATCACAAGAACGGTGAGCAAAAATCCCAGAACCACACGGGGGGACCTAGTGAATGACCTGCAGAGAGCTGGGACCAAAGTAACAAAGCCTACCATCAGTAACACACTACGCCACCAGGGACTCAAATCCTGCAGTGCCAGACGTGTCCTCCTGCTTTAGCCAGTACATGTCCCGTCTGAAGTTTGCTAGAGAGCATTTGGATGATCCAGAAGAAGATTGGGAGAATGTCATATGGTCAGATGAAACCAAAATATAACTTTTTTGGTAAAAACTCAACTCGTCGTGTTTGGAGGACAAAGAATGCTGAGTTGCATCCAAAGAACACCATACCTACTGTGAAGCATAGGGGTGGAAACATGCTTTGTGGCTGTTTTTCTGCAAAGGGACCAGGACGACTGATCCGTGTAAAGGAAAGAATGAATGGGGCCATGTATCGTGAGATTTTGAGTGAAAATCTCCTTCCATCAGCAAGAGCATTGAAGATGAAACGTGGCTGGGTCTTTCAGCATGACAATGATCCCAAACACACCGCCCGGGCAATGAAGGAGTGGCTTCTTAACAAGCATTTCAAGTTCCTCGAGTGGCCTAGCCAGTCTCCAGATCTCAACCCCATAGAAAATCTTTGGAGGGAGTTGAAAGTCCGTGTTGCCCAGCAACAGCCCCAAAACATCACTGCTCTAGAGGAGATCTACATGGAGGAATGGGCCAAAATACCAGCAACAGTGTGTGAAAACCTTGTGAAGACTTACAGAAAACGTTTGACCTCTGTCATTGCACACAAAGGGTATATAACAAAGTATTGAGATAAACTTTTGTTATTGACCAAATACTTATTGTCCACCATAATTTGCAAATAAATTCATTAAAAATCCTACAATTTGATTTTCTGGATTTGTTTTCTCATTTTGTCTGTCATAGTTGAAGTGTACCTATGATGAAAATTACAGGACTCTCATCTTTTTAAGTGGGAGAACTTGCACAATTGGTGGCTGACAAAATACTTTGTTGCCCCACTTTACTTCGATAACCACTTCAACCGAGCCAAGGAAGCTAACTTTCACCATAAAAATGCACCGTTATAATAAAGCATTCGATGTGTCATCACATTTCAAATCAAACTGTCACATGCGCCAAATACAGTATAAGTATAGACCTTACTGTGAAACGCTTACATGCAAGCCATTAACCAACAGTGCAGTTCAAGAAGAGTTGAGAATATTTACCAAATAAACAAAAGTAAAAAATAATAAAAAGTAACACAATAACAGGGCCATATACAGGGGGTACCGAGTCAGTGTGCGGGGGTACAGGTTAGCTGAGGTTATTTGTCCATGTAGGTAGGGGTGAAGTGACTATGCATAGATAATAAACAGCGAGTAGCAGCAGTGTACAAAACAAATGGTGGTCAATGTAAATAATCCGGTGGCCATTTGATTAATTGTTCAGCAGTATTATGGCTTGGGGGTAGAAGCTGTTAAGGAGCCTTTTGGTCCTAGACTTGCTTGCCATGCGGTAGCAGAGAAAACAGTCTATGACTTGGGTGACTGGAGTCTGACAATTTTATGGACCTTCCTCTGACACCACCTATTATATAGGTCCTGGATGGCAGGAAGCTTGACCCCGGTGATGTACTGGGCTGTACGCACTACCCTCTGTAGCGCCTTATGGTCAGATGCCGAGCAGTTGCCATACCAGGCGGTGATGCAACCGGTCAGGATGCTCTCGATGATGCAGCTGTATAACTGAGGATCTGGGGGCCCATGCCAAATCTTTTCAGTCTCCTGAAGGGGAAAAGGTTTTGTCGTGCCCTCTTCACAACTGTCTTGGTGTGTTTGGACCATGATAGTTCATTGGTGATGTGGACACCAAGAAACTTGAAACGCTCAACCCACTACAGCCCCGTCGATGTTAATGGGGGCCTGTTCAGCCCGCTTTTTCCTGTAGTCCATGATCAGCTCCTTTGTCTTGCTCACATTAAGGGAGAGGTTGTTGTTCTGGCACCACTCTGCCAGTTCTCTGACCTCCTTCCAATAGGCTGTCTCATTGTTGTCGGTGATCAGGCCTACCACTGTTGTGTCGTCAGCAAACTTAATGAGGGTGTTGGAGTCGTGTTTGGCCTCGCAGTCATGGGTGAACAGGGAGTACAGGAGGGGACTAAGTACACACCCCTGAGGAGCCCCAGTATTGAGGATCAGCGTTGCATATGTGTTGTTGCCTAACCTTACCACCTGGGGGAGGCCCATCAGGAAGTCCAGGATCCAGTTGCAGAGGGAGGTGTTTAGTCCCAGGGTCCTTAGCTTAGTGATGAGCTTCGTGGGCACTATGGTGTTGAACGCTGAGCTGTAGTCAATGAACAGCATTCTCACATAGGTGTTCCTTTTGTCCAGGTGGGAAAGAGCAGTGTGGAGTGCGATTGAGATTGCATCATCTGTGGATCTGTTGGGGCGGTATGTGAATTGGAGTGGGTCTACGGTATCCGGGAGGATGCTGTTGTTCTGAGCCATGACCAGCTTTTCAGCCTTCATGGCTACCGACGTTAGTGCTACGGGGCGGTAATCATTTAGGCAGGTTACCTTAGTGTTCTTGAGCACAGGCTGTCAGATTTATGTAAAATAGCCTACTATTCCTGTGATGAGTAGATTGGATAGTCATAACTTAGTCTAATAATATAACTCAATCAAACACTGTTCGCAAAAAAAAACTTCATTGAGTGCGTAGAGCAGGCCTAGCGTGTGTGTACTAGCTAGCTAATGTACGGCATGTAGTGACGTAATGCTAATTGGCTTTGTACTGTTTCAAGTACACTCAATGGCAGTTGTCGTGGCATGTAGTGCAAGTTCACACAAAATAATGGAGAGGCATACCTAATTATACGACATAGGTGGCAACCTGTGATAAATAGCTATCTAGCATTACACAAACACCTGTGTGTAAGCATAACAGGGGATGTAGTGTGGTTAGTCAACTGGAAGCACACAGGTTATGCATCTGTGCAAAACTGAGACTGTTTATTTGAAATATTATGTATTGCTGATATGAAAGATAAGGGGAATATCAGCATGTGTTTAGAAAACTGGTTTGAAAGCCGATGATTGGAGTTTCTAAAAAAAATAAAACACAGCTTCGGTTTTGTAGTTCACGTGGAGCCAACGGTGGTGGAATGTAACACCTGGAAACCCTAGATATGGAGAAGGGTTTCCGAGAGTTATGGGACTCCCTTTTAAAATAAAAGTAAAATATTGTAAAACGACTGTGTGGGGGTTATTAATTTGAATGCTCGTATTTATTATTTAAAAGTGGAACATGTATTGCACTTAAGTCACCAGTGTGTCCCCAACTTTATGGGTTTATTGATCCCCTCGCCACCGAGGGCCCTCTAAACGCGTTGGTGGGGGTGGTTTGGGATTGATGACTCTCCGCGAGTAGATACAATCGGTTGTTTCCGGTTCAAGTATTTAACCTAACGGCCGTTTCACATAAAAAACAAACCTCCGCCCAGGAGTCTCTTTACGCCTGCTACATTAGGTATTCGCCGTGTCTCTGCCCTACAGAGTCAAATACTGTAGAATACAATGCAATACGTGTCTAGATAATACGTGTAAATGAGAAGAGTACAGTAGTCTTGATGGCTACATACCCGGTGTGATCAAGTGTCGTTTCAGGTATTGATTCTCTCTCTTTGTCCGGGTTATTTCTTCCTGGTACTCGGATATCGTGTTTCCGACCACTCCAAGTATATCCTCGGCAGCTTGCATCAAACGCTCAGTTAGAAATACATTCAGATATTGTAATTTAGTCATTGTTTGCAGATTAACGGGACAAAAGATCTTCCTGAAATACACGTAGCTAGCTAGGGCTTGTTGTCAAATTTACCGCTGTGAAGCAGGCAAGAATAAATAAGTACTTCCGGTTCATGGATTTTTGGAATCCTTCGGAATAAGAGTCCCGTCCTGTTTACTTTGTAAAGGAATAATTAGGTCGAAAATTATGGAAAATGTACACGTATCGATATTTTATACTAGTTATCATTCAAAGAATCATGTATATTGTGATTTATTTGTTCACTTTAATCCAATCGTTTTTCATATTGTACATACACAGCAAAAGGGGATCCATTCTATTCAGGAGCACTTCTAGTTTCCAAATCCACAGAGTTTACACCCAGAGGAGCTTTTACTGTGACACAACGTACAGATAATTTTGTATCGTGCAATAGCTATACATGTCCAATTTGAAATCCAATATATTTTTTAAAGTTGATGGACCACTCTGTAAGGGCTGCCAAATGAGCTTCAACACTCCTATGGATGTAAACTGCAGATTTAAAAACTCGAAGTACTCCTGAGAAGAATGGACCCCACTTTAACTCCGACAGAATGTACATCAAATGGTGTAAATACTTGTATGTTCAATGTGAAAAACATACTAAACATTGTGCAATATGAATGGGCTAATTAAGTATGGGATGATTATTCATATTGTTATTATTCATATTATCATTAATGTTTTGTTATTTGTATTACTGTTACCTATCTAGTAATCATTACTTTTAATGCTGTTAACAATATCAATGATATAATAATATTTGAGCTATAAAGGCGATTAATTTTATTCATTTTTTCATATTGTTAAACACATTTTTAAGTTTGCTTACATTTCCTCATAAAATTTTACCAATTTTGAAGGTTTGTATTCTTTTTCACCCTATTCATTGTAGGACTTATATTTTGAAGGAAAATCCCTTAGGACTTCTTTCTAGGTCTTGCTCAGTTGTGTAAAAAAAATATAAAGTTCCACTTAAGTCGTTTTTTGGTGTACTTGTACTTTACTTTTTTAAATGTTGCCTACTTTTACTTCACTACATTCCTAAATTAAATAATGTACTTTTTATTCCATACATTTTCTCTGACACACAAAAAAACTTGATAAATGGTCCAATTCACACACTTATCAAGAGAACATCCCAGGTCATCCCTACTGCCTCTGAACTGTCAGACTCACTAAACACAATGCTTTGTTTGTAAATTATGTTGGAGTGTGTCCCTGACTATCTGTCAATAAAAAATAAACAAGAAAATGGTGCTGTCTGGTTTGCTTAATATAAGGAATTTTAAATGGTTTACACTTGTACTTTTGAAACTTAAGTACGTTTAAGAAATTCCATTCACTTTTGATACTTAAGTATATTAAAAACCAAATACTTTCAGTAGTATTTTACTTTTACTCAAGTATGACAATTGAGAAATTTTTCCAACACTGGTGTTGCTTATTCTTGCTAACCGAACTGAGGTGTCAAACTTGAAGAGAAGGGTGCAACTGCAGGCCGCAATTCAGGGCGTTTCTGTGTAACAGTATAACTTTAGTCGATCCCCTCGCTCGAACCAGGGACCCTCTGCACACATCAACAACTGACACCCAGGAAGCATCGCGGCCCTTGCAGAGCAAGGGGAACCACAACTTCAAGGTCTCAGAGCAAGTGACGTCACCGATTGAACCGCTATTAGCGCACACCACCGCTAACTAGCTAGCCATTTCACATCTGTAGGAACCCACGACTTTATTATTCTATTGGTACATTTTTAAACGAGAAAGAACTCCAGTACATGGGCGTGAGGCAGGGGTACTCCAGTACAGTAGATGGCGGTAATGCACCATAATGTTGGATTACAACCACAGATAAACCCCACAGAAGAGGCGGGGGTGGAAAGGGTTGCTAACTATAGCTAGTACACAGGTAGTTGGAGGTGAGGGGCACTACGGGTGTGTACTTGCTACCGTTTCCGCCCGCCTCTTCTGTGGGCTTTATCGGCTGTTAGCACACCGTATGCTAGCTTGCTTGCTAACTAGTTAGCACACGGTGTCGCCCCAGCCTCCCGCGCTAATGGAAACCGTGTGCTAAGTGTTGCTCCTGCCTGCTGTACTAGCAGGGGAGTGTCTTTCTCCCCCGCCTGTCTGGTCTGTTTTCCCGCAGTTCAATTAACAACGTCGAGGGCAGGTGTTCGGTGGGAGGGAAGAACACTCTAAATGCAGCAATGCTGCAGTTGCACACTTGGAACGCTGTAAGCACGGAAGTGACGTCGGCACTCTAGTCGCATATGGCCGTGTTTATCATTTAAATGTAGGAACGTATTGTATTAATTCTAAAGGATTGTTCGTCTCTGACATTGCTTCTACATATGCATTGCTTGCTGTTTGGGGTTTTATGCTGGGTTTCTGTATAGCACTTTGTGACATCTGCTGATGTAAAAAGGGCTTTATAAATACATTTAATTGATTGATGGAGAAGACACTATAGTGGCTGAGCGCCACTACACAACACTGATCAATACATGAATTGCACTATAACGTTGACAAACGGTGCCCACAAACTGTTAGTGCCTACAGAAAGCTGTCCCAATAGCAGTCCCAACAGCAGAGTCCCAATAGCAGTCCCAACATCTTACCACTGCTACACCTGGCTATCAGTGGAGCCTTGTCTGGCAGCGAAACAGTTAATTCAGCCTCATTTACTGCCTTTAAAAAAACATAACTGATATGGCTGATTTGCTTAAACAAATGTGGTTTCTACTGACAATTGAGATGTACAAACTATTGCATAAGGGAACGACAAGTGGATAAGAGGAAATCTGTCATTTCGATTAAAACATTAATGAGCTAGGATGGACGTAGTCAATATAGCTATTTGTTCAGCACTTTTAAAATGTACAGAGACAGAATTCAGAACATAGGTCGTTCTTACAGTGTTCTTACTGTACACCAAGTCAGAACCGTATGATAAATAAAGGGGGCATATAAGCAGACAATGAAAGCTCTTACAATATTCAGTGATTACATTTCTCTAAAACAGGTTATAGGCTACATGTGCACCACCAAGTCAGAACAGTAGGTTAAATTAAGAGGGCAAAATTTACCAAATTATTAGGGCGAGGCACATGGGTTACTAACAGCTTACTACACAACATATACTTAGTATTGCTTTCTTAGCTACAGTATAAATATCTCCCTAGCATATTGCAGTATTTATGCAGCAACATACAATACATATTTGGACTCAACTTGTTGTGCTGTGCTCACTTGAACAGAGAGGTGGTGTGGCAGAGCTTCATGGGCAAATTTTGTCATAAAACGTTGCAATCAAAGTCTGGCATTCTCTGGATGTGTGGTGTTTTCAAGACAACTGGGAACTCGGAAAAAAACAAGGTTGAATCATGATGATGTCAGTGATCTTCAGGTTGTAGCTCTAAAAAGAGGCCCAAGTTCCCGACTTACAATTCCGAGTTGGATGACTGTTCAAAATGTAATTTCCCAGTCGGAGCTAGTTTTTTCCTTGAGTTCCCAGTTGTCTTGAACTCACTGGTCAGATTTCCCAGTTCCGAGTTAACAGTTGTTTTGAGTGCGGCAGAAATCATGCTGGATTGACAGCATGGCCAATGTTGAATGTTTTAATTTTAAGCTTGGAAAATAGACCCTTAAACTTAGAATTGGGACCACACACCCACTCAACTGAATAGGAGGCTAGTGATTGCTTTGCAATACTTGCAGTTAGCCACGGATTCCTTCCAAACCAAACACTGTTTAATTTGCGATTTCCAACTTGTTGTGTAATGTTTATATCCAATGGCCGATTAGCACCGATATTTTTCATCTATAATTTCTCTTCATTATTTCTCTTCATATGACAAGGATTCAAAATGATTTGCCAGTAGATTGTCGACTTCATTCATGATGATAACTGCTAGCTAAGATTTTGAAAGTAAGATGTTGACATGATCAGTCCAATCAAAGCTACTGTAGATATGTGATTTGACGTCATTTTATATGTGGCCGATGACCTTGAGCTTTCTTGGAAGGGCACTTCTAATGTAACTCTACAGCAGCACCCAAGGGGCTTGAATATGAGCTCTACCCTTAGATTTGACAAGATATGATGTGTGTAGTAAATCTGAGTGGGTTGATGTGTATGATATTGGATGTGATTTAGTGAGTGTGTACAATGCCTCTATAAGAGTAAGACTATAATGTATGCCGTCCAAATAAATAATAACTCTGCCAATTTGCATGGTTGAGTGTCTGCGTGTGTGTAAAATGTAGTGCGTAAAGCCTTAATATTCATGATGATAATTGTAAACCATATCGTATCACTGTCACAGTTCCATCATAATTACCTTTATCATCATTGAAAAACACATCCCAGCATTTCCATAGAAATGGACATTTCACGTGATCATGAAAGACACCTTTCATTACTCTACAGCATGTATAAGTCCATATGTGTACAGGAGCATGTAACTGAGTATGTGTGTGTTCATATCCACATATCCATGTTCAGATATTTTTACAGTTCCCATACTTTCTTTTTTTCGTAACCTGAAGTCCCTGTAGAATTTAGTACAGCCATGGTGTTATGGAGCTGTCTCGGGAATAGCTGTCCATCTATAGTTTGTCCACAATGAGAAAGGCATGCTTACCCTTCTCCGTCTGTTGCCTTTGTACCGGATACGGTCTCTTACGACGTTCGTTTATCTTCCTTGGAAATTGAGACCAAATTTGGTCCCTTTAAGCTCCCTTCCCCTACTTTTGATCAGCTCCTTTTGTTGATATTGTTCAAATTTTGCAATGGTCGGTCGGGGACCCGTGGTCTTGTCGCTCTGAGCTCCATGTCTGAGTACTCGGTGGAAAGCCACCTTGTTTACAGTCTCTATAGGAAGTTTCAAGGCCGATTGCATGAATTCTCTGATCGCGCCCTCTGAGTTTTTGGAATGCATCCTCAGGAATCCCAGAAAAAAAATGATTTTCACACATGCTATGACTTTGTATGTCTAGTAGTGACTCCTTCATGTTTTTCCTGAGTAGACAATCCATGTTGGAATCGTGGATTTTTAACTTGGCTGTGAGTGCCTTGAGAATTTCACTCTGGCTAAACTCCAAACTCCCTCTCAGCCCTGCTATACATATGCAACAATTGTGTGTAGATTGAGGAAAACAACTATTTAATCAATTTTAGAATGAAGCTGTAAGTAACGTAACAAAATGTGGAAAAAGTCAAGGGGTCTGAATACTTTCTGAATTTCACTGTATGTAATCAAAACAAGCACAAATGCTTCAATTCATGAAGGTCATGTTAACTGACTGATATTATCTCATAGAACAAAATATTTAAGATCGAAGCTTGTGTTACCCTGACCTTATTTTCGGTGTTTATCCCAAAACTCTATTCTTTCCCCATTCATTTCCCCTATAGGAATGGCTGAATAAACCACAGGTAACTCATTTCCTGTTTTTAGGACTACAAGCTGGTGAGCTCTAGTGGGAAGTTTTTTTTTGCTATATAGTCATCATAGATTTTATGTTTGTACGTATAAACTTACCAATAGTTGGGTTTCTGGATATAAGGCTGTTGCTTGGCAGGACCTGTGAGGGCAATCATATTCAACTATAACTAGGTTTCCATTCAAAATGTAAAATCAGTCAAATTAATTTAGCGAGAAATGGCGTTAATTATTTTATGCGCAAATATTGACATTATAATAATCATAGTTAAATGCGATGCAAACCATTGAACTGTTTTTTTATTTGGTATATGTGAATATTTTCATGTGCACTGTCATCACATACAGCCTTTTATGCACAAGTCAATTTGATGGGAACACATCTGGTGGGAAAACGCACA
Source organism: Oncorhynchus nerka (assembly GCF_034236695.1). Taxonomy (NCBI): domain Eukaryota; kingdom Metazoa; phylum Chordata; class Actinopteri; order Salmoniformes; family Salmonidae; genus Oncorhynchus; species Oncorhynchus nerka. The sequence goes on from NC_088417.1 coordinate 88,094,842, forward strand.
CAGGTTTATGCAGAAAATCTGTTGCCAATAGAGTGGAAACCTAGCTTGTGTAACACTTTTGTGGAGGATAAATAATTAAAGTATACCATCTAGTGTTCAAATATGGTTTTACAACAACATTGGTGAGGATAGGTTGTCTGTAACAGTCCCACTGATCACTAGAACATTGATCTGATGTGACAGTATTGTTTTTCTTCAGAAACAGACATTCAGAAATAAAATGTTCCCACACATAGGCCTACTTAATCAATATGACAGAGATATTGTTTATTTGCAAGTAGACCAACAAGCTCCTATTGAAATCATCAACAATAAAAAATGGCAAATCTAACAAATTAACATTATATTTCTCTAGTGATACGAGGGGATACGTTCAAGTCTTTTCATAGCATTGTATTAGAGCAGCTCTCTTAACTCAATGCAGAAATGAGGTTCCTTAGTTACAGTCTGCAAAACATCATACATTCTATAGTCCTCTAGTCTTACAATTCTATGTAGAATTAGTAGCACTGAAGAGAAGGTATGTCTATCTTCCTCTTTCCAAAAGCTAGGTGCTTTGAGAACAGAAGGCTCTGTCTATTCCCTCGTGGGCTCTTTCCACTCTAAGGCTATCTCTGATAAGCTACCCAGGAAAAGGAGAAATGCCAAAATAATAAGGTCTGTGATAAATACAGGCTAAGGAGAAGGAGATCTTGTACATTTTGTTCTATGAGATAATCAGCTAACGTCACTTTTTGTGAATTTTCAAGCACTTACCAAGCAATCGGAAAGTATTCAGACCCCTTGACTTTTTCCACAATTTGTTATGTTACAGTCATATTCTAAAATTAAAATCGTTCCCACCCCCTCAACCTACCCCTCAATGACAAAACAAAGACAGGTTTAGAAATGTTCGCAAATTTATTAAAAAGAAAAAACGGAAATATCAAATTGTGTGTTCAGATCCTTTACTCAACTTTGTTGAAGCACCTTTGGCAGCGATTACAGCCTTGAGTCTTCTTGGTATGATGCCACAAGCTTGGCACACCTGTATTTGGAAAGTTTCTCCCATTCTTCTCTGCAGATCCTCTTAAGCTCTGTCAGGTTGGATGGGGAGCGTCACTGCACAGCTATTTTCAGGTCTCTTCAGAGATGTTCGGTCGGGTTCAAGTCCGGGCTCTAGCTGGGACACTGAAAGACATTCAGGGACTTGTCCCGAACCCACTCCTGCGTTGTCTTGGCTGTGTGTGTAGGGTCGTTGTCCTGTTGGAAGGTGAACCTTCACCCCAGTCTGAGGTTCTGAGCGCTCAGGAGCAGGTTTTCATCAAGGATCTCTCTGTACTTTGCTCTGTTCATCTTTCCCTCAATCTTGACTAGTCTCCTAGTCCGTGCCACTGAAAAACATCCCCACGGCATGATTCTTCCACCATCATGCTTCACCGTTGGGATGGTGCCAGGTTTCCTCCAGACACACTTGGCATTCAGGCCAAAGATTCCAATCTTGGTTTCATCAGACCAGAGGATCTTGTTTCTCATGCTCTGAGTCCTTTTAGGTGCCTTTTGGCAAACTCCAAGCGGGCTTTTAGTGAGGAGTGGTTTCCGTCTGGCCACTCTACCATAAAGGCCTGATTGGTGGAGTGTGGCAGAGATGGTTGCCCTTCTGGAAGGTTCTCCCATCTCCACAGAGGAACCCTGGAGCTCTGTCAGAGTGACCATCGGGTTCTTGGTCACCTTCCTGACCAAGGCCCTTCTCCCCTGATTACTCAGTTTAGCCAGGTGGCCAACTCTAGGAAGAGTCTTGGTGGTTCCAAACTTCTTCCATTTAAGAATGATGGAAGCCACATTGTCCTTGGGGACCTTCAATGCTGCAGACATGTTTTGATACCCTTCTCCATATATGTGCCTCGACACAATCCTGTCTCAGAGCTCTAGGAACAATTCCCTCGACCTCATGGCTTGGTTTTTGCTGACATGCACTGTCAACTGTGGGACCTTATATAGACAGGTGTGTGCCTTTCCAAATCATGTCCAATCAACTGAATTTACCACAGGTGGACTCCAATCAAGTTGTAGAAACATCTCAAGGATGATAAATGTCAACAGGATTGGCTATGCCGGATTAAGTGATATGACATGCTATTCTATAAAATCCTTTCTCCGTAATTAATATTTCCTGATTGAGCAAATCATGTAAATGTAATTAACTAGAGAGTCGAGGATGATAAATGGAAACAGGATGCACCTGAGCTGAATTTCGAGTCTCATAGCAAAGGGTCTGAATACTTATGTACATTTTGTACATTTTTAATACATTTGCAAACATTTCTAAAAACCTGTTTTTGTTTTGTCATTATGGGGTGTTGTGTGTAGATTGATATTTTTGTAATCCATTTTAGAATAAGGCTGTAACATAACAAAATGTGGAAAAAGGAAAGGGGTCTGAATACTTTCTGAATGCACTGTATTAGCCATTTCTGAGACTCACTCAGCTAATTCCTTTGATAAAGCAGCAGCAATACAAGCAATACAAATACATATTCAAAAACATATCCCTCTAATGCTTAGGGAAGATCTCATGTAAAGTGATATTGAAGTGTTGTGGCTTCAGGTTCACCTATCTCAACTAAAGCTTGTTCTTTTAGGGTGTTGCAATAGGCCACCAAGTGCTAACAGTCAGTATCTAGATAATATGTGTGAAATGCTTGATAGTGTATGTAATATAAACAGAGGTCTACTTTTTTGGGGACCTGAATATTGACTGTTTCCATCAAGCTGTTTGCTCAAGGAGGAAGCTTCTCACTGTAACCAGTGCCTGTAATCTGGTTCAGGTCAATCAACCTACCAGGGTGTTTACACTACAGGAACCAAACTCTGCAAAAAAAGAAATGTCCCTTTTTCAGGACCCTGTCTTTCAAAGATAATTCGTAAAAATCCAAATAACTTCGCAGATCTTCATTGTAAAGGGTTTAAACACTGTTTCCCTGTTGACTGGTCGTTAAGACAGTAACAGCTTGCAGACGATAGGCAATTAAGGTCACAGTTATGAAAACTTAGGACACAAAAGAGGCCTTTGTACTGACTCTGAAAAACACCAAAAAGAAAGATGCCCAGGGTCCCTCCTCAGTGGGTTAACATCTCACTGCAAGTACTGGCAAATCTGGTGCAGTCCATGAGGAGATGATACACTGCAGTACTTAATGCAGATGGTGGCCACACCAGATACTGACTGTTACTTTTGATTTTGACCGCCCCTTTGTTCAGGGACACATTATTCCATTTTTGTTAGTCACATGCCGGTGGAACTTGTTCAGTTTGTCTCGGTTGTTGAATCTTATGTTCATACAAATATTTACACGTTAAGTTTGCTGAAAATAAACGCAGTTGACAGTGAGAGGACGTTTCTTTTTTTGGATAAGTTTATATAATCCACATGTAGAACTAATACTGTAGCACTTTGTTCTAAAACTGTATCCGTACCCATTGAATGCAGTGATTTCAATATAGTGGCTATATCCAGGAAAGACAAGGTTCCAAAAGCTGGGCCTAAAATAGTGTCATACAAAATATTTAGCTGTGACTTATGTAGAAGTAAAAAATATTTGTTGGTCTGATGTGATTGATAAGAAGCATCCAGATGCTGCACTTAAGGAATTTATGACATTGCTTCTTCCAATTATTGATAAACATGCCACCTGTCAAGAAACTGACTGTTAGAATTGTTAAGGATTTGATGAGGAATTGAAGAACAATGGTTGAAAGAGATGGGGCAAAAGGAGTGGTTAGTAAGTCTGGCTGCACATCTCTTATTGAGATTTGACAAATTATATGACTTAAAAGAAACTTATGAAGACAAGGTCAATGATAAAAATAATGATGGAAAATAACATGAGTACTTTAAATTAAATTATGGGCAGGAAGACACTCCTGTGAATTCTATGGTTTTTATTAGATTACTTGTAGTCTTTCATGTTGTTTGTCTGTAATTTTTGTAATGACTTGGTGCTGCCTATCTTGGCCAGGACACTCTGGAAAAATATATTTTAAATCTCAATGAGCCCTTTCTGGTTAAATAAAGGTTAAATAAATAAAACAATTTAACTCCATCTTCCATAAAATCAGATGGCTTATTCAACACAAAACCATTTAATGTTGCCAATTATTTTAATAATTACTTCATTGTCAAAGAGGGCAAACCTAGGCAGTAAATGCCAACCACGAACAGTTGAAAGAAAATAATGACAGAAAAGCATTGTAAGTTTGAATTTTGTAAAGTTAGTGTGGAAGAGGCGGAACAATTGTTATCGATCAATAATGACAAACCTCCTGGCATTGACAACTTAGATGGAAAGCTGACCTGCCACTGTCATTAAACAAATCCTGTGTCCATGTCTGCTGATGATTCAACCCTATATGGGCCAGCAACCACAGCTAGTGAAATCACTGCAACCCTAAACAAGGAGTTGGTCAGTTTTAGAATGGGAGGCCAGTAATAAACTCGTCCTGAAAATCTCAAAAACTAAGAGCATTGTATTTGGTACAAATCATTCCGTAAGTTCTAGACCTCAGCTGGATCTGGTAATTAATGGTTTGGCTGTTGAGCAGACTAAATTATTTGGTGTTATCTTAATATTGTAAATTGTCATGGTCAAAACATATTGATTCAATGGCTGTAAAGATGGGGAGAGGTCTCTCCGTGGTAAAAAGATGCTCTGCTTTTTGACACCACCATCCCCTAAGCAATAATATGCATGCTAGTCTCTCTTGGCTAAGTGTTGAGGAAAGACTGACTGCATGGCTTCTCGTTTTTATAAAGAAACACCAATGTGTTCGAAATTACAAATTCTTTGCATAATCAACTTACACACAGCATTTACCCCACCAGACATATTTTCAGTCGCCAGGTCCAGAACAAATTCAAGGAAACTTACAGTATTATACAGAGCCATGATTGCATGGAACCTTCCATCTCATATAGGGAAAGTGAACAGCAAACCTGGTTTTAAAAAACAAATAAAGCAACACCTCACGGCACAACGCCTCTCCCCCGTTTGACCTACTTGTTGCGTGTATGTACTAACATGTATGTGGAACTGAGTGCACACACACACTACATGTTAATGTTTAAGTGTAAAGTCTTTTGTCTGTAATGTCTTTTTCGTTATGTGTTGGACCCCAGTAAGACTAGCTGTCGCCATTGGCGTCGGAGAATGGCGATCCTAATAAAAAAAAGGCATCTTTCATCTACCTCCCTCGGGTGTGAGTTCTGAGGTGTCCCTTGATATGGCTGGACTGACTGAATCCTTTCCCACAGATAGGACAGGAGTAGGGTTTCTCCCCTGTGTGGACCCTCAGGTGGGTCTTCAGATGGGCAGACCGGTTGAAGCGTTTAGCACACACGTGGCAGCGGTACGGTCTCTCTCCCGTGTGGATGCGTTGATGCTCCCTGAACCTGCCTGAGTAGCTGAAACTCTTGCCACACACACCACAGTGGAAGGGCTTCTCCTTATTGTGAGAACACAGGTGGACCTTGAGGTAACTGGTAGAGGTGAATGACTTCCAACAGACTGTGCAGAGGATTTGCCTGTGACTAGTGTCACCACTGTGTGGTTCTGTGTGGGATAGCATGTGTGCCTCCAGTTGGGATAGCTCACAGAACACGGCACCACACTGAGTACATGAGTGTGTCTGGGTGTCCTCCTCTGGTCTCCTTTCTGGATCTCTCGGAACACTTTCAGTGTTCTCACTCTGTGTTCTAGAACAGTCTGGATTTACTGCAGAGAGGGGCTGAGACTGAGGGGAGTCACTGGTTGGTTCTGATAGTGATTCTCCATAGCCCTCTCCATCAGGTTCTGTTTTGATCTGTCCAGTTGTGTTGGTCAGTAGAGAGTACTTCTCTCTGTTCTCCACAGTTTGGAGAAGATGTGTGGACTGAGGTGGCTCCTGATCACAGTCACTTTTCACACAGGGAGGAATGATTATGGAGTCTTCTTTGGTATCAGCCTCCGGCCCTTGAATCTTCTCTACCTCCTGACGGGTCCTGAGTTCACCCTGTTCCTCTTTAATCTGTGTGTGCTCTGTGTCCCTCTGGCCCAGACTGGGGCTCCACTCCTGCTCACAGCGCTGTTGCTCAGGGGGAGTTTGCTGCTCTGAGACCCAAGAGACAATGGGCTGAGGAGCTGTGGGAAAGAAGACAATTTACATCAATGACAGCTGTTGACGCTTGATTAGCAAGACCACCATTGAGTGAGTTAGCTAGCTTGTTCTGGGAATGACATAGCTATGTCTCTGGCTGAATCCCATGTCACCTCTTCCCCTCACCCATCCATCCATTTTGGGCATTCACGCGTGCGTCTGCCATACACACAAGTGTACCAAAGCTGAGGGAGTGAAATTTATGGAGGGTGTAGTGCAGCGTTTCCCAAACTAGAGGTCGCGAAAGAAACAGACAAATTGAAATACTATCAAGAGTACTGTCAGACTGATTTGTAATAGACTGTCATATCCCCAATTTAAAAAGGTAAATATTGGCCGTTGATTACATCACTCTTTTTTTTATACATTGTGTGGTCGCGGAAAAGTGTTGATCAAAATGGGGTCGCAGGCCAAAATATTTTGGGAACCCCTGGTGTAGGATTTAATTAGACCCTCCGATAACCACCTGGATCAAGCCACGGCACTGCATTATTTGAGTGTGTTATACCAGCGCATAGGCGGCCAGTGAGTTTGAAGTTAATTGTCACCATTAAAAATGCGCCTTTTGTAATAATGCATTCCATACATCATCACATTTGCAAACTTATGTTAGTTAGCCTGCTATTCCTAATGTGATGAAAAGATTGGATAGCCATAATTATAGCTCATAATATAATCAAAATAAAAGCATGGCTGACCGCGTAGAGTAGGGCACCATCGGAGAGCATTGGCCATATCCCCGATGAGCGCACACATTCACTCTATCATTGTTGGGTTAGTGCCACTTGAATGTTTATTTTTGGACAATAATTTCCTCCTCTATGGTAGATGGATGTCATTGTATTTGTTTCTCCCCTTTTTAATAGGGCTATTATATGAAATCAGACAAAGCTGTTAGCAGAGTAGGCTACCCTGAACCTTTTGTTGTTTAAAAAATTATTCTGCTATGTCTCCAGTCATATAAAGCGTAGTAGAAAGGCATGACATGTGTTTATAAAAAGGCCAGATTTTTCCAGTTGAAAGGAGAAGAAACGTATCTGATATAGCTTATAGACTATCCAATAAGGTAGGCTATACTGTTCGCTCAATTAAGTTGAGAATTTTTATGACTAAAAGACAGTCTTTTCATGATCTTCTCTTTACAGCAATAGCCATTTGCTTTCCAAACTGTTTTCCCGCGATTGTAGGGTTGTCCCCGACTTAAAAAAAAAAAATCTTTGCCGACCGAGAGTTCAGTTCTTAAACCAATCGATGTTCGGAATTTTTTAAATCACATTCACGTGACCTATAGGGCCTGACCTATAGCATATCATAATCACATCAATAAATTGGTTATAACAAACTCTGAACACTGTAACACATCACAGCAAAATGGATGCAGAGGAGGTGACAAACTCGAAACGGGGGAATGTTTACTGGTTGCTAAGGAGGTAAAGGGGAAGTCAGATGTGTGGAATAAATTTGAGTAGTTGTGGAAAATACTGGAGATAAATAAAAATAAGGTAAGGAGCAAGTGCTATGTGCATATTATGTGTCAAACAGGTGCTGTTAGATTACAATGTAATTTTTCTGACCGTTCAGAAACAATGAAAACAACAGTAAATACATTTGAAGAGTACCAGAGAGTATGTAAAAAAATAAAAAAATAAATTAAGCCTTAATTACAGCAAAGACTAAAAAGTCACACGCATTCATGAATGCAATTGCCGAAATGGAGTGGTTTATTTATTGTTTATGATAATTATTCAAGGGACGCTATATTTTGTTAAAGCAAAAATGCTTGATTGCATTTAAAATCATGAATGACTCGTATGCTGTGCAATGACATTAACTAATTAATGATTGATTGATACAGTGCATTTGGAAAGTATTCAGACCATGACTTTGTCCACATTTTGTGACGTTACAGCCTAAATCGAAAATGTATTAAATTGTATTTTTCCTCAATTTAGACACAATAGCCCATAATGACAAAGCAAAAACAGGCTTAACATTTTTTTTTACCCTATTTATCTAAGTATTCAGACCCTTTGTTATGAGACCCAAAATTTAGCTCAGGTGCATCCTGTTTCCATTGATCATCCTTGAGATGTTTCTACAACTTGCTTGGAGTCCACCTGTGGTAAATTCAATTGATTGGACATGATTTGGAAAGGCACACACCTGTCTATATATGGTCTCACAGTTGACAGTGCATGTCAGAGCAAAAACCAAGCCATGAGGTCAAAGGAATTGTCCTTAGAGCTCTGAGACAGGATTGTGTCAAGGCACAGATCTGGAGAAGGACACCAAAACATTTCTGCAGAATTGAAGGTGCACAAGAACACCACCAAGACTCTTCCTAGAGCTGGCTGCCCAGCCAATCTGAGCAATCAGGGTAGAAGGACCTTGGTCAGGGAGGTGACCAAGAACCCGATGGTCACTCTGACAGAGCTGCAGAGTTCCTCTGTGGGGATGGGAGACCCTTCTAGAAGGACAACCATCACTGCAGCACTCCACCAATCAGGCATTTATGGTAGAGTGGCCAGACGAAAGCCACTCCTCACTAAAAGGCACATGAGAGCCCGCTTGGGGTTTGCCAAAAGGCACCTAAAGACTCTCAGACCATGAGAAACAAGATTCTGTGGTCTGATGTAGACAAAATTGAACTATTTGGCCTGAAGGAAACCTGGCACCATCCCTACGGAGCAGAGTACATAGAGATCCTTGATGAAAACCTGCACCAGAGCACTCAGGACCTCAAACCGGGGTGAAGGTTCACCTTCAAACAGGACAATGATCCTAAGGCCACAGCCAAGACAAAGCATTAGTGGCTTCGTGACAAGTCTCTGAATGTCCTTGAGCAGCCAGAGGCCAGACTCTGGTCAAACATCTCTGGAGACTTGAAAATAGCTGTGCATCGACGCTCTCCATCCAACCTGACAGGGTCTGCAAAAAAGAATGGGAGAAACTCCAAAAAACAGGTGTGTCAAGCTTGTAGCGTCATACCCAAGAAGACTGAAGGCTGTAATTGCTGCCAAAGGGTCTGAATACTTATGTAAATGTGATATTTCCATTTTTTTTGTGTGTGTGCAAACATTTCTAAAAACCTGTTTTTGCTTTGTCATTATGGGGTATTGTGTGTAGATTGATGAGAAAAAAAAACAATTTAATCAATTTTAGAATAAGGCTTTAACATAACAAAAATTTGAAAAAAGTCAAGGGGTCTGAATACTTTCCAAATGCACTATATCTTGTTAAACAACAGGGGGATATATTCTTTTGAATTTCATGCATGTTTTATTATTTTAAAAAGTGGAACAGGAATTCCATCATTCAAGTCACAAGTGTGTCCTGAAGTTGATGGGTTTATTGTAGTGATGTGGGGGTTAGTTCATAACCAGCTGTCCACGCTGATATATTTGCGGTGTAGGCGGGTTTAGGGTCATGCAATATTGTGTGGATGAAGGATAGGCTTGGTTGAATGAAGAGAAAACTATACATTAAAAAAATAACATTTTTGTACAATTTATTATTGTACATTGAAGTTTTTCTTTCATTCTTTTTAGAGTTTCTAGCATTAGTACATGAGCCTATAAGCTTCTGTGCAAAATAGCCTACACGCCAATCAACCAAACGTTTTTTGTGAAGGGGCAGAAAAAGTTAGTTGATACACGGAGGATAAAAAGACAATGTCTGAGTTGAATTCAATAAGAGAAAAGCTGTAAAATTAAGAGTTAAAAATAACGAGAAGGCAGGGCAAGAAAAGTAATGAAAGATTTGGTGAAGTGGTAAAAGAGGATGATAGCCAGCACTGCTATCTTATGTGTGATCATTGTGAGGCGCTATAAATTTGAAGTCACAAGACGGGCACATCAAGGGAACTGTAGCCTACTGATCAGATGTTTTAAATGGAAACTGAAATCTGGACACTGACTGTAGATCTAACCTTTCACAGAGCCTTAATATGAACTCCTGCGGAATTAAGCATTAATTGCAGTAAAATTATACACCAAATGTGAAATGAACAGGAGTGGAGAAATATGATTGATTTATTTCAGCATCTTGAGAGAATGTAAATGCAGTCTGTAGAGGTGCTATCTTTATCAGCATCATGAAAGCTAATATTTCAACCACATAAGACATGCATCCAAGCCAAACTGAAATTTTATTAGAAACATGTTGGGTCATTTTCATAGCTTTCCATTTCCTTACAACCGGTCAAACTGATGTCATTTTAGTAATGTTACAAAACCTGTCCCGTTTTTTGTTGAGTTATTGCATTTTCTCACCAGTGCCTGAACGTCTTTGCTCTACAAAAGAAGCAGAAGAGAACTTTACCAATGTCAACTAGATTGAAGCATTAAATCTATCAATTGATGACATTCTGGTGAGCAAGGGTTTATTTAGTCTTATAGGGCAACATATAATGACAGAAGAGAAGCTACATGTATCTAATTATAGACAGTTCACTAACACATCAAGAGCTTGGGACTATAAGGTTATATCTGCAAGATGATGATTCTGAGATAATTGGCTTTAAAGTTCCAAACCCTCATTGGTTTAAATGGTGTCAGCTATTTTTATATTTTATTCTTTTAAGCTTATCAACATGGATTGGGGTATTTCGAGTACTATATAGGTAGAGATCATTGAACAGAACAAGGCTATGTCAACTCATTTTTTGACAAAAATGCAGACAGAACTTTGTCCCAAGCTCTCGAAATAGCCTACCAAAATGTTGGCAATTGTAAGTAGAAACATATCTAAATTAGGCCCAAAAAATCCTGCACCAAATTGTTCCGCTGTCTCCAATTTACCATATTCGGAGAATGATTTTGTACCCTATTTGCAGATAATCTTTTTTTAAAGCTCAAAAAGCAGTATTAGCAGTATGCAAATCAGGGAGCCAAATAAACGGCTCTTTCACCGACGCGATTCCCAACGTTCACCAAAAAGAGCCGTTCGTTCGCGAACGACCCATCACTAGTGCACGAGTGGGAACTCCGGTATTTCGCGCTGATGAAAGATAAGAGCCATATGTATCGAAAGCAATGTTTATTGAAGTTTCTCAACGTTAAAACAGCGTCCGGATTGGTTCACGTGAGGTAGTCGTGGGCGAAGCTAATGGCTGAAACTATAGGAGAAGCCTTCTGGCTGCTTACGAGTTTGAGAGCTAGGCATCCACCGTCTTTCTGCCCCACAGAGTCAACTATTGTAGAAAACAATGTAACTTTTCTAGCTAATTCGTGTAAATGAGAAGTACAGTAAAGTAATCTAGCTAGCTACATACCCGGTAAGACCGGTGTGATCAAGTGTTGTTTTAGGTATTGGTTTTCTCTCTTTGTCCGGGCTATTTCTTCCTGATACTCGGAGATCGTGTCTCCGACCACTCCAAGTATCTCCTCCGCAGCTTGCATCAAACGCTCAGTTAGATACACATTCAGATATTGTAATTTAGTCATCGTTGGACGATTATAGGGGGTAAAATATCTTCCCGAAATACACGCAGCTTGTTGTCAAACGTGAACGCTGTGCGCACGGAAGTGACGTCGGCACTCTAGTCACATTCACCATAGGAACGTCAAATTAATTGTTAATCTCTGTCACATTGAACAGACACAATCACACAGGAAGAATTGAACAGATTGATTATATTCTTGGGAGGCTGCTGAATTTTCCTGTGTGTGGTTACTGATAGGGGACACACACATGTTTTGATAACAATGCAGTACTGACCATTACCTCATCCATGCAACGTTTTGCTGACACTGTTTACAGTCTAATGCAAAGTTTACATCGTGACGCATTTCAATACACTGTTTGTCATTTTCACGGAGTCTTACCCGCTGTTAGTGTGCTACCGCAGCCTGCATTCGGGGCGTTCCCATTGGTTCCTTCATGAACACCCCCCTCGAGCATCCCATTGGTTACAGCATGAACGCCCCCCATCTCGAGCAGAACATTTCATCAGAGTTTCATACTGTACTGTCTTTGTCTTCATACTTGTGACACTTTTGAATGTGGGTCCTTCGCTCCTACCTGCCAAACACCTGCAGCTAGCTAGCTAAAAGCAATTTGATCAATTTTAGAATAAAGCTGTAACGTAACAACATTTTTAAAAAGTCAAGGGGTCTGAATACTTTCTGAATGCACAGTAGCTAGCTAAAAGCTAGACTGAAGATACTGTATCTTCAACCAAGCCTAGCTTTTATCTAGCTAGCTGCTCTACATTGCAAGTTAGCTTGACTTGCTATAAAGTTAGAGAAACAAGTTGAGGAACAAGTAATTAAATATTATCCACTTAAAAAAAAACATTTATCCTGTATTGAATAATATTTGTATATTTAATGAGTGACAGGCTCTCCTGCATCTTGCGTTACACTTGTCCATTCAGTAGTGGGGCAAGACTCCGTGAAGACGACATATGGCGTAATGAAATATGTCTTGATGTAAACAAGGCATAACAGAAACAGATGCACTTACTCTACCTGCCAGCCATCAAGTGTACTGCAGGCCATATAACAGTCATGACCTTAGACATATTGCCTATCATTGACTGTGTACTTCTCTGAACAGGATCTAATAATGATAGGTTTTGAAAGCAACATTAAAATGTTAGGTGTTCATTTTCCAATCATCTTAGTGTAACCGATGTGAAATGGCTAGCTAGTTAGCGGTGGTGCACGCTAATAGCATTTCAATCGGTGACATCACTCGCTTTGAGACCTTGAAGTAGTGGTTCCCCCTGCCACTACTTCAAGTGTGTGTGTGTGTGTACAGTACCAGTCAAAAGTTTGGACACACCTTCTCATTCAAGGGTTTTTCTTTATTTTTAATATTTTCTACATTGTAGAATAATAGTGAAGACATCAAAGCTATGAAATAACACATATTGAATCATGTAGTAACCAAAAAAGTGTTAAATCAAAATATATTTTATAACTGAGATTCTTAAAAGTAGCCACCCTTTGCCTTGATGACAGCTGTGCACACTCTTGGCATTAGCTCACCAGTCAACCTACTGTGTACTGAACATTCATATTGCAATGTACAAAAGAGAGATCAGGGTCCAGAGTTATGCAGAGGTCCTTCACAGTTTTATTTGAGACGACTGTACAACCATTAAGAGTAATTGTCAGATTCAACAGAAGATCTCTTTGTTTCTTGGGACCAAATGCTTGCATCTCTGTTTTGTCCAAGTTTAAAAGTAGAACGTTTGCAGCCATCCACTTCCTTATGTCTGAAACACAGGCTTCTAGCGCGGGCAATTTTGGCCTTCACCATGTTTCATTGAAATGTACAGCTGTGTGTCATCCACATAGTTAACAAAATTAACATTATGTTTTCGAATGACATCCCCAAGAGATAAAATATATAGTGAAAACAATAGTGGTCCTAAAACGGAACTTTGAAGAACACCGAAATTTACAGTTGATTTGTCAGAGGACAACCATTCACAGAGACAAACTGATATCTTTCCGACAGATAAGATCTAAACTAGGCCAGAACTTGTCCGTATATACAAATTTGGGTTTCCAATCTCTCCAAAATTGTGGTGATCAATGGTATCAAAAGCAGCACTAAGGTCAGGAAGCATGAGGATAAATGCAGAGCCTCAGTCTGATGCCATTAAAAGGTCATTTACCACCTTCACAAATGCAGTCTCAGTGCTATGATGGGGTCTAAAACCAGACTGAAGCGTTTCGTATACATTGTTTGTCTTCAGGAAGGCAGTGAGTTGCTGCGCAACAGCCTTTTCTAAACATTTTGAGAGGAATGGATGATTTGATATAGGCCGATAGTTTTTTATATTTTCTGGGTCAAGGTTTAGCTTTTTCAAGAGAGGCTTTATTACTGCCACGTTTAGTGAGTTTGATACACATCCGGTGGATAGAGAGGCATTTATTATGTTCAACATAGGAGGGCCATGCACAGGAAGCAGCTCTTTCAGTAGTTTAGTTGGAATAGGGTCCAGTATGCAGCTTGAAGGTTTAGAGACCATTATTATTTTCATCATTGTGCCAATAGATACAGTATAGTACTAAAACACTTGAGTGTCTCTCTTGATCCTAGGTCCTGGCAGAGTTGTGCAGACTCAGGACAACTGAGCTTTGAAGGAATACGCAGATTTAAAGAGGAGTCTGTAATTTGCTTTCTAATAATCATGATCTGAAGTGAAAGCCATCCTCTCTTGGGGAATGTTGCTTTTTAGTTAGCTTTGCGACAGTATCAAAAATACATTTCGGATTGTTCTTATTTTCCTCAATTAAGTTGGAAAAATAGGATGATCGAGCAGCAGTAAGGGCTCTTCGATACTGCACGTTACTGTCTTTCCAAGCTAGTCGGAAGACTTCCAGTTTGGTGTGGCGCCATTTCAGTTCCAATTTTCTGGAAGCTTGCTTCAGAGCTCTGGTATTTTCTGTATACCAGGGAGCTAGTTTCTTATGAGAAATGTTTTTAGTTTTTAGGGGTGCAACTGCATCTAGGGTATTGCGCAAGGTTAAATTGAGTTCCTCAGTTAGGTGGTTAACTGATTTTTGTCCTCTGATGTCCTTGGGTAGGCAGAGGGAGTCTGGAAAGGCATCGAGGAATCTTTCTGTTGTCTGTGAATTTATAGCACGACTTTTGATGCTCCTTGGTTGGGGACTGAGCAGATTATTTGTTGCAATTGCAAACGTAATATAATGGTGGTCCGATAGTCCAGGATTATGAGGAAAAACATTGAGATCCACAACATTTATTCCATGGGACAAAACTAGGTCCAGAGTATGACTGTGACAGTGAGTAGGTCCAGAGACATGTTGGACAAAACCCACTGAGTCGATGATGGCTCCGAAAGCCTTTTGGAGTGGGTCTGTGGACTTTTCCATGTGAATATTAAAGTCACCAAAAATGTGAATATTATCTGCTATGAATACAAGGTCCGATAGGAATTCAGGGAACTCAATGAGGAACGCTGTATATGGCCCAGGAGGCCTGTAAACAGTAGCTATAAAAGGTGATTGAATAGGCTGCATAGATTTCATGACTAGAAGCTCAAAATAAATACAAATTGTGTAAAACTATCGTAAATGTTAGCAACACCTCCGCCTTTGGGGGATGCACGGGGATATGGTCACCAGTGTAACGAGGAGGTGAGGCCTCATTTAAGGCATTTACATTACACATAAAACAAAATATAAAACAGTGTAACATTATTACACCACTACATGTCTATAATACAAAATGTATAATACCACCATACAACAATATTACAATCTACGTGTGTAGAGTGCGTGTGCTAGCATGTGTGTGCATATGCGTCTGTACCTGTATGTGTGTGTCTCTTCACAGTGCCCGCTGTTCCATAAGGTGTATTTCTATCTGTTTTTAAAATCTGATTCTACTCCTTGCATCAGTTACCTGATGTGAAATGGAGTTCCATTTAGTCATGGCTCTATGTAGTACTGTGCGACTACCATAGTCTGTTCTGGACTTGGGAATTGTGAAGAGACCTCTGGTGGCATGTCTTGTGGGGTATGCGTGGGTGTCCGAGCTGTGTGCTAGTGGTATAAACAGACAACTCGGAGCATTCAGCTTGTCAACACTTCTTACAAAAAAAGTAGTGATGAAGTCAATTTCTCCTCCACTTTGAGCCATGAGAGATTGACATACATATAATTAATGTTAGCTCGCTGTGTACATTTAAGGGCCAGCTGTGCTGCCCTGTTCTGAGCCAATTGTAATTTTCCTAAGTCCCTCTTTGTGGCACCTGACCACACGACTGAACAGTAGTCCAGGTGCGACAAAACTAGGGCCAGTAGGACCTTCCTTGTTGATAGTGTTGTTAAGAAGGCAGAGCTGCACTTCATTACGGACAGACTTCTCGCCATCTTAGCTACTGTTGTGTCAACATGTTTTGACCATGACAGTTTACAATCCAGGGCTACTTCAAGCAGTTTAGTCACCTCAACTTACTCAATTTCCACATTATTTATTACAAGATTTAGTTGAGGTTTAGGGAATTATTTGTCCCAAATACAATGCTTTTAATTTTTTTAATATTTAGGACTAACTTATTCCTTTCCACCATTCTGAACCTAACTGCAGCTCTTTGTTAAATGCTGCAGTCATTTCATTCGCTGTAGTAGCTGATGTGTACAGTGAGGGGAAAAAGTATTTGATCCCCTGCTGATTTTGTACGTGTGCCCACTGACAAAGAAATGATCAGTCTATAATTTTAATGGTAGGTTTATTTGAACAGTGAGAAACAGAATAACAACAACAGAATCCAGAAAAACGCATGTCAAAAATGTTATAAATTGATTTGCATTTTAAAGTATTTGACTTTACTCAAAGACAGTGGCATGTTGTTATTAAAGTTTGAAAAAAGTAAGGGGCCTAGACAGCTGTCCTGGGGAATTCCTGATTCTACCTGGATTATGTTGGAGAGGCTTCCATTAAAGAACATCCCTCTGTGTTCTGTTATACAGGTAACTCTTCATCCACAATATAGAATGGGGTGTAAAGCCAGAACACATACATTTTTCAAGCAGCAGACAATGATCGATAATGCCAAACGCACTGAAGTCTAACAGCCCCCACAATCTTTTTATGATCAATTTCTCTCAGCCAATCATCAGTCATTTGTGTAAGTTGAATGTCTTTCCCTATAAGCATGCTGAAAGTCTGTTGGAAATTTGTTCACTGTAAAATAGCATTATATCTGGTCAAACCATTTTATCCAAAAGTTTCCAAAGGGTTGTTAACAGACTGATTGGTCGGCTATTTGAGCCAGTATGTTACGAGTGCGCTGAGAGTCAGGAAGCAAGTTCAGGTAGTGAGTGTTTAATAAATAAAATAAACAATGAACACGAAATGCAAACAACGCACTGACATAAAACAGAGTCAATAACACCTGAGGAAAGAACCAAGGGGAGTAACAGATATCGGGAAGATAATCAAGGAGGTGATGGAGTCCAGGTGAGTGTCATGAAGTGCAGGTGCGTGAGACGATGGTTACAGGTGTGCGAAATAATCAGCAGCCTGATGACCTAGAGGCCAAACTCCGTTTTCACAATTCCTGACATTTAATCCTAGTAAAAATGCCCTGTTTTAGGTCAGTTAGGATTACCACTTTATTTTAAGGATGTGAAATGTCAGAATAATAGTAGAGAGAATGACTTATTTCAGCTTGTATTTTTTTCATCACATTCCCAGTTGGTCAGAAGTTTACGTACACTCAATTAGTATTTGGTAGCATTGCCTTTAAAATGTTTAACTTGGGTCAAATGTTTCAGGCAGCTTTCCACTAACTTCCCACAATAAGTTGGGTGAATTTTGGCCCATTCCTCCTGACAGAGCTGGTGTAACTGAGTCAGGTTTGTAGGCCTCCTTGCTCACACATGCTTTTTCAGTTCTGCCCACAAATTTTCTACAGGATTGAGGTCAGGGCTTTGTGATGGCCACTCCAATACCTTCACTTTGTTGTCCTTAAGCCATTTTGCCACAACTTTGGAAGTATGCTTGGGGTCATTGTCCATTTGGAAGACCCATTTGCGATCAAGCTTTAACTGGGACTGATGTATTGAGATGTTGCTTCAATATATCCTCATAATTTTCCAACCTCATGATGCCATCTATTTTGTGAAGTGCACCAGTCCCTCCTGTAGCAAATCACCCCCACAACATGATGCTGCCACCCCAGTGCTTCACGGTTG
Source organism: Oncorhynchus nerka (assembly GCF_034236695.1). Classification (NCBI taxonomy): domain Eukaryota; kingdom Metazoa; phylum Chordata; class Actinopteri; order Salmoniformes; family Salmonidae; genus Oncorhynchus; species Oncorhynchus nerka. The sequence goes on from NC_088417.1 coordinate 88,112,694, forward strand.
GGATGTTGTTCTTCGGCTTGTAAGCCTCCCCCTTTTCCATCAAACATAATGATGGTCATTATGGCCAAACAGTTCTATTTTTGTTTCATCAGACCAGAGGACATTTCTCCAAAAAGCGGGGTCTGAGATGCCGAAGCTTCCCACCATTAGCTCTGACAAATTGAAAACCCTAGTCATTGGCGACTCCATTAACCGCAGTATTAGACTCAAAACGAACCATCAAGTGATCATACACTGTTTACCAGGGGGCAGGGCTACCGACGTTAAGGCTAATCTGAAGATGGTGCTGGCTAAAGCTGAAACTGGCGAGTGTAGAGAGTATAGAGATATTGTTATTCACGTCGGCACCAACGATGTTAGGATGAAACAAACAGTCAGAGGTCACCAAGTGCAACATAGCTTCAGCATGTAAATCAGCTAGAAAGATGTGTCGGCATTGAGTAATTGTCTCTGGCCCCCTCCCAGGTCGGGGAGTGATGAGCTCTCCAGCAGAGTCTCACAACTCAATCGCTGGTTGAAAACTGTTTTCTGCCCCTCCCAAAAGATAGAATTTGTAGATAATTGGCCCTCTTTCTGGGACTCACCCACAAACAGGAACAAGCCTGGCCTGCTGAGGAGTGACGGACTCCATTCTAGCTGGAGGAGTGCTCTCATCTTATCTACCAACATAGACAGGGCTCTAACTCCTCTAGCTCCACAATGAAATAGGGTGCAGGCCAGGCAGCAGGCTGTTAGCCAGCCTGCCAGTTTAGTGGAGTCTGCCACTAGCACAGTCAGTGTAGTCAGCTCAGCTATCCCCATTGAGACCGTGTCTGTGCCTCGACCTGGGTTGGGCAAAACTAAACATGGCGGTGTTCGCCTTAGCAATCTCACTAGGATAAAGACCTCCTCCATTCCTGTCATTATTGAAAGAGATCGTGATACCTCACATCTCAAAATAGGGCTACTTAATGTTAGGTCCCTTACTTCAAAGGCAATTATAGTCAATGAACTAATCACTGATCATAATCTTGATGTGATTGGCCTGACTGAAACATGGCTTAAGCCTGATGAATTTACTGTGTTAACCTTTCTGGGATATGTGGAACGCTAGCGTCCCAACTGGCCAAAAGCCAGGGAAAATGCAGAGCGCCAAATTCAAATAAATTACTATAAAAATCAAACTTTCATTAAATCACACATGCAAGACAGCAAATTAAATTCACTTGTTGTGAATCCAGCCAACATGTCAGATTTCAAAAAGGCTTTTTGGCGAAAGCAAACAATGCTATTATCTGAGGATAGCACCTCCGTAAACAAAGAGAGAAACCATATTGCTTTCCTGCAGGCGCGACACAAAACGCAGAAATAAAAATATAATTCATGGCTTACCTTTGACGAGCTTCTTTTGTTGGCACTCCAATATGTCCCATAAACATCACAAATGGTCCTTTTATTTGATTAATTCTGTCGATATATATCCAAAATGTCCATTTAATTGGCGTGTTTGATCCAGAAAAACACCGGTTCCAACTTGCGCAACGTAAAACTAACCTGTCTCACGACGGTCTAAACCCAGCTCACGTTCCTTATTAGTGGGTGAACAATCCAACTTGGTGAATTCTGCTTCACATTGATAGGAAGAGCCTACATCGAAGGATCAAAAAGCGTCGTCAAAAGTTACTTGTAAACTTTGCCAAAATTTGGGCAGGCATTTCATCCGGACGTGAAAATAATGCCCCCTGTCACCAAGAAGTTAATGTGTTAGGACTCCAGGAAGAGTAGCTGCTGCCTTGGCTAATGGTGATCCCTAATAAATACGAACACAAATAACTTTTCATTGATTGTCATAACATTAAAATAAGTGATAATTATTCTAAAAAGGTCTGGCCTTTTGATTTGCGTTCAAAATAATCAAATCATACAAAACATGCATTTATCGCTTATCCTCAATCAATTATTCATGGGTTGTCAACGAAACATCAAACTAAATCCAAATTATTCAAACGCTTAATGGAACTGAAGCCGTCACTGCCATACAAGTTTTAGCTTTGCAAATGGTGTTACACAATTACCTGCCGGTGACTCTTAGCACACCATCTCACAGCCCTCTCTTAGAGACAAACATTTTAACTGGCCCTTCCCACCTCTGGCCCTAACCAAACCGATTGGTTGCTAGGGACCAGCTTGCCAGGTGCCTTATCACACCGTGGGGTCAGCCATTTAAAGGCAGTCATCTTAGGTTCCAGATCTCAATTACTGCCGCCCCTGTGTCTTCTTCAAGCGATTGCAGAGAGAGCATCAAGCTCATACTCCTTTACCCTGCCCAAAACAACAGTATTCATATCTTGAAATGTGGGATGGTGTGTAAATTAAGTAGAGGGAGGAACATTGTATTTGTGTATATTACTGCTGGTCACAGACCAGCAAAATAAGGAGAGCCAGATTACTCTTTCAAATGGTGTGTAATTACAGAGTGCAGTAGTGTGCAATTATTGATGTACATAATGTATAGGTCCCCTTGTCTGTCCAGTGCCCTGACCACTGTTTTGTTTCAAGGTACTTATGGAGACAACACCTGTTCCCGAGACATAACACCACAACCCTGAAGACCTCCACCTGGCCGCCACATTGAAGCTCGCTCAGAACAAGCTGCAGAAGTCAAGATTAATTTGGTTAAGTAGGAAATGCTGTATCCCTCATCCTACACATTTTACTGGACCAGGGTATCTGTAGACCAGGGTATCTGTAGACCAGAGTATCTGTAGACCAGGGTATCTGTAGTGGGATTTGGTTTGTTAGGTTGATGTGAGGACTGCTAATAGTGTTTGCTGTACTAATGATTCTGATGTGCCGCTTGAAACATGACATCCGTTAAAGTCATGCAACGGACACACAGTGCCTAAATTATCCTCAGCCCAGCTACTGTACAAGGGGTACCAGTACTGAGTTGATGTGCAGGGGTACGAGGTAATTGAAGTAGATATGTACATATAGGTCGGGGTGAAGTCACTAGGCAACAGGATATATAATAGACAGTAGCAGCAGCATATGTGATGTAGAAGTGTGTGTGTGGCAAATGTGTGCCTGTGTGAATATGTTATTGTGTGTGTGTGTGTGTGTGTGTGTGTGTGTGTGTGTGTGTGTGTCTGTGTGTCTGTGTGTCTGTGTGTGTGTGTGTGTGTGTGTGTGTGTGTGTGTGTCCGTGTGTTGGAGTGTCAGTGTAAGTATGTGTATGGGTAGAGTCCAGTGTGTGTGCATAGAGTCGAAAATAATAAAAGGGTCCAAGCGGATAGTCCAGGTAGCTATTTAGTTAACTATTTAGCAGTCTTATGGCTTGGGGGTAGAAGCTTTTCAGGAGCCTTTTGGTCCCAGACGTAGTACTCCTGTACTGTTTACTGTGTGGTAGCAGAGACTCTGACTTTGGGGGATGTAGTCTGACAATTTTTAGGGCCTTCCTCTGACACCACCTGGTATAGAATTCCTGGATTGCAGGGAGTTTGACCTGGGCCATACACACTACTCTCTGTAGCGCCTTGCGGACAGACGCAGAGCAGTTGCCATACCAAGCCGTGATGCAGCCAGTCCAGATGCTCTCAATGGTTCTGCTGTTGAACTTTTTAAGGATCTGAGGGCCCATGCCAAATCTTTTCAGCCTCCTGAGGAGGAAGAGACGTTGTTGTGCCCTCTTCACGACTGTGTTGGTGTGTTTGGACCATGATAGGTCCTTAGCGACGTGGACACCGAGGAACTTGAAGCTCTCGACCCGCTACAGTACAGCCACATCGATGTGAATGGGAGTGTGTTCGTCCAGGGTCTTTCACTGGGATTCTGGAGACGGTTGTAAACACAACATGAACCCTAGCTGCAGCCACCTCTTCCAGTCAGCCACCTTGTCCAGTTCAGCTTGAGTTAGTGGTTTATTGAAAATATTGAAAAGTGGATTATAAAATTAAGTCTTGACAGTCAATGTTCATTAATTGGAGAGGGGAAATTTCCCCAGCCCCATCCTTCAGCTGTTTACCTAAACTAATGTTGTGGACTGTGATGTCATTGTCAAAAGTCCCACTGGTGTGTGCTTCCTTTTCCACAAAGCTTTGAAAATAAGCAATGTGAGTTTATTGCCTAATGCAGATTTAAAGCAGCCTACTGTTTTAAGCAATTAAGATTCAATAGATGTACTGTTAATAAATGGTTTACAGAACTAAAACAAAATAACTTAGAAGGTTGACATTTTTTAAGAAAGAGACAATGTTTTACTATAAAATAAGAGGGTGAAGCCATGAAGATAGGATTAATAATGAAATATTCTCTGCATTCTGTTGTCCTCTTCTTGATGTCAATCCTTCCTGTTCTCCAATTAGTATCTGTCTCTTCTTTCAGTGTCTTTCCCAGACCTTTTTAGAATTTTGCACTTGATGTTTCTATGACAATCAATGCAAAGATCTTGCGAACAAGAGATTTAAAAGCATTTTTATATGATTTGATTATTTATATTAAATCAACACATTCATTTTTATGCAAATCAAATGTTGTAAAAGTAGGCAAGACATTTTTTAAATAATTAGCACTTGTTTTTATGTTTCTATGACAATCAATGCAAAAGTTATTGCGAACAAGAGATTTAACAGTGAATGTCAGATATAAAACATACTTTACCTCAGTGCTGAGCACTCGCTCAAATGTGGATTGTAGAATCTATTTAACACACCGATCTCATTCAACACAGCGCTACAGGTTGGCTAATGCCATGCGTCCTAGACTACACGACTTTCAAAATCCTAACATTGCTGAGCCTTGTCACACCATGGGGTCAGCTCCCTGTTTCATCAGGGAGCCTCAAAGATGAAGAAAACAAATGTCATCGCTGAATTCACATTATGTTTTCTATTTCATGCAACCACAGAATATAATTAAAGCAACATTTCACATTGTTAAAGTTGAGAGTTATCAAAGTATCAGGGGGTGTACAATGAAACTGGGTGTGTAAGTATGCCTCCAAGATAATATGGTAAAGTTGGCCTCATGTATAGGTCCTCGAAGAAATAAATAACACCAAGGACATGAAAATCCATCATAATCCACATTTCTTAAGTGAAATAAAAATCTAACAACATTTTCCAAACGAATACAAATGAAAAACAAAGATATCTTCATTGCATACTGTATGTCTTCACACTCCATAGTTCAGAGGTGGGACCACAGGTCTCCGAGTGGTGTGGTGGAAAAACGTTTCATGGGCACATAGTTTTTCCTGATCTGGTAAGCTAACCACACAGACACAGAAAATAACATGATTGGACAATAAAACTCACAGGGCTTGCTTTATGCAGTTTTGCATCATGTAGTCCTGCCCTCTGCAACTGTAGGTCTAATAAAAAATATACTCATGTACACATGTATTGTGTTTATTGCTAAATTCCAGTACATCATTTTGGATTGAAAAAGTATTGGTAGCCAAGTCAGTAAGTTTGAATATAAAGCACATTTGATCCCATTCACATTTTCTCACAAACAAATGGGCTATAAATACATAACATTACCGCTTTACCCTGGCCAGAACGCATAATAGGCTAGACTATACAGCTGCTGTTATTAGTAGCCTACAGTCTACGGTCAAAAATAGTCTTGTTTCCATGCAATACAGCATCCCAGCAAACAGGGGATGTCCTGAGGACATTCAACGACATTCCCATTAGGTCTCTTAAGGGTTTTGGCGTAACATTATTCCACTGACGTTATGATAACGTTCTAAGAACGTTGCGTGATGGACCCAAGGGAATGTTCTCTCGGGGACCATTCTCTATTTCCCTGTTTGTTCCCAGGAGATCACCATGTCACCATCACCATGTCCATGACCATCACCATGTCAGAACCTTTTAAAGAGGTTCTCAGGACTTTAATTTTACTAGTCCTTTGGACGTTGTGTGATGGTCCCAAGGGAAAGTTCACAGGGGGACCTTTTTTATAGTTTAGATTTTGTCCAGTCCGGTCTGACTGTTGACGTTAACATCAAAGCCAGGGTGGACTGACCAAACTTAAACAACTTTTCAACGTCCAAGGATGTCAGGTGTCGGGTGGTGAGATGCTCGTTACAGTAAATGGAAAGAGAGGAGGCTCATTGATAGGTGTCAGTAAGAACTGGGAGAGTTGGCATTACCAGGAGATTGAGAGAGAGAGGCAGAGAGAGAGGGGGGGGGGAAGGTCTTGTCCAGATTCTGACTGTTTTAACACCTGGTTTGATCACCAGACGACAGGAAGACAAAGAAAACCATTAAGAGCTGAACATAACAGTATGCCAGTGGAAGGGAGTGGCAGGTGCAGGCGACCCAACTGTGTTTTGTGTCTTCTATGATTTCCCAGTGTAGCCAATTCAGTTGCAGTAATTCCTTTACTGATTTGTTTTGGTAATTCTGAGCTTTAATCACTTGATAATTCATCAACAAAATTAATATCAGTAAAATCACTATAACTAATTGGTAGGTCTACCATTACTTATTACTTCTGTAAACGTTTATTATCCTCCACCCTCATAAGGGAGAGAAATGAGAAAATATAAAGATACAGTGTGTGGGTTTTTGTAATGGCAAAACCTCTTGGCATACCGATCCCTTTAGCGGGATCATTTTCGTCAACATCCGCTGAATTGCAGATCGCCAAATTCAAATGAAATTACTAAAAATATTTAATTTTCATGAAATCACAAGTGCAATATAGCAAAACACAGCTTAGCTTGTTGTTAATCCACCTGGTGTGTCAGATAAATTAAAAAAAGAAGCTTTACAGCGAAAGCCAACCAAGCATTTATGTGAGGACAGCTCTCAGCAGACAAAACATTACAAACAGCTAGCAGCAAAGTAGATTGGTCACAAAAGTCAGAAAAGCAATTGAATTAATCGCTTACCTTTGATGATCTTCCGATGTTTGCACTCATGAGACTCCCAGTTACACAATAAATGTTTGTTTTGTTCGATAAAGATTATTTTTATATCCAAAAACCTCCATTTGGTTGGCACGTTTTGTTGAGTAATCCACAGGCTCATGCAGGTCATGACGGGCAGACGAAAATTCCAAATAGTATCCGTAAAGTTCGTAGAAACATGTCAAACGTTTTTTATTATCAATCCTCAGGTTGTTTTTACAATAAATAATCGATAATATTTCAACCGGACGGTAGCCTTTTCAATACAAGAGAGAAAGAAAAGGTCTCGTTCCTGTGTCGCACGTTATCCACTGACGCGATGTGAACATTCTCGCTAATTTTTCAGAATAAAAGCCTGAAACTATGTGTAAAGACTGTTCACACCCTGTGGAAGCCATAGGGAAATGAATCTGGTTTATATTAATTTAAATGGAGGACAGGCTTGCAATGGAACAGAGTATTTTCAGAAAAACAGCACTTCCTGGTTGGATTTTCCTCAGGTTTTTGCCTGCAATATCAGTTCTGTTATACTCACAGACAATATTTTGACAGTTTTGGAAACTTTAGAGAGTACTCCATCCTAATAAGCCAATTATATGCATATTCTAGCTTCTGGGCCTGAAAAATAGGCAGTTTACTTTGGGAACGTGTTTTATCCAAATATCAAAATACAGCCCCCTTGCTTCAAGAGGTTTTAAACTTACAGAAGGTAAACCATTTATCCAAAACTAAATATAAGTGTTGGCAGGGGTCTTTACATCAATATTATTTTGTTTTGATGTATTTCTGATACCTTTTAAGATTTTTTCTTGTACAGTGGGGAGAACAAGTATTTGATACACTGCCAATTTTGCAGGTTTTCCTACTTACAAAGCATGTAGAGGTCTGTAATTTTCATCATAGGTACACTTCAACTGTGAGAGACGGAATCTAAAACAAAAATCCAGAAAATCACATTGTATGATTTTTAAGTAATTAATTAGCATTTTATTGCATGACATACTGTAAGTATATGATCACCTACCAACCAGTAAGAATTCCGGCTCTCACAGACCTGTTAGTTTTTCTTTAAGAAGCCCTCCTGTTCTCCACTCATTACCTGTATTAACTGCACCTGTTTGAACTCATTACCTGTATAAAAGACAACTGTCCACACACTCAATCAAACAGACTCCAACCTCTCCACAATGGCCAAGACCAGAGAGCTGTGTAAGAACATCAGGGATAAAATTGTAGACCTGCACAAGGCTGGGATGGGCTACAGGACAATAGGCAAGCAGCTTGGTGAGTAGGCAACAACTGTTGGCGCAATTATTAGAAAATGGAAGAAGTTCAAGATGACGATCAATCACCCTCGGTCTGGGCCACCATGCAAGATCTCACCTTGTGGGGCATCAATGATCATGAGGAAGGTGAGGAATTAGCCCAGAACTACACTGCAGGACCTGGTCAATGACCCGAAGAGAGCTGGGACCACAGTCTCAAAGAAAACCATTAGTAACACACTACGCCATCATGGAATAAAATCCTGCAGTGTACGCAAGGTCCCCTGCTCAAGCCAATGCATGTCCAGGCCCGTCTGAAGTTTGCCAATGACCATCTGAATGATCCAGAGGAGGAATGGGAGAAGGTCATATGGTCTGATGAGACAAAAATATAGCTTTTTGGTCTCAACTCCACTCGCCGTGTTTGGAGGAAGAAGAAGGATAAGTACAACCCCAAGAACACCATCCCAACCGTGAAGCATGGAGGTGGAAACACCATTCTTTGGGGATGCTTTTCTGCAAAGGGGACAGGATGACTGCACCGTATTGAGGGGAGGATGGATGGGGCCATGTATCGCAAGATCTTGGCCAACAATCTCCTTCCCCCATTGAAGATGGGTCGTGGCTGGGTCTTCCAGCATGACAACGACCTGAAACACACAGCCAGGGCAACTAAGGAGTGGCTCCGTAAGAAGCATCTCAAGGTGCTGGAGTGTCCTAGCCAGTCTCCAGACCTGAACCCAATAGAAAATCTTTGGAGGGAGCTGAAAGTCTGTATTGCCCAGCGACAGCCCCGAAACCTGAAGGATCTGGAGAAGGTCTGTATGGAGGAGTGGGCCAAAATCCCTGCTGCAGTGTGTGCTAACCTGGTCAGGAACTACAGGAAACGTATGATCTCTGTAATTGCAAACAAAGGTTTCTGTACCAAATATTAAGGTCTGCTTTTCTGATGTACCAAATACTTATGTCATTACTTAAAAATCATACAATGTGATTTTCTGGATTTTTGTTTTAGATTCTGTCTCTCACAGTTGAAGTGTACCTATGATAAAAATTACAGACCTCTACATGCTTTGTAAGTAGGAAAACCTGCAAAATCAGCAGTGTTTCAAATACTTGTTCTCCCCACTGTAGATGTTTTCTAAGACCCCTTTTCCATCTGTTATCCAGAAATCAAAGTCGTTACTTATGCCAAATTCTTAAGATGGAAAAATGTATCTATGCCTTCATTTCCCCAAAATATAGACTCTTAAATTTCATTTGACACCCAATTTGATATACTCCTATGACCATCACATGTTGGTACTCATGGGTCCTTTTCAATGGATATGCCCCTAACCAATAGTAGTGAAATGAGATGAAATCTAGTCATGATCAGTTTAATATATTTTCATTAATTAGCCAAAGTGAAATAGATTGGCTTGATAGCAGCAGTCATTGCGAAATACACCCGCAATAGTTAGCCAAGATGGCGTAGCAGTAGGACGTGTGTGTTTGTCTTTGTCTAATCCCATGTCTTAATAGCCAGACTTTTTCGTATATATCTCACTTTCTATCTACGAACTAAATATACTTTCCTGCAACCCGCCTCACCCAATGTGGTACGGATCTGCTATTTTTATTCCTTATAACTGGAACTTCCATTAGGAGCTAGCCAGCTAACTAGCAACTAGTCTTTGTTAGCCAAGAGTCTTCACCTTTTTCTCAGTCACCAGCCAGCCTTAGCTCGGACAACACATTCCAGTCTGCAAAGCGTGATATCAACCCAGAGCATATCGGTCTGCTTATCTCTACGATATCACCAGATTCCTGCCGCTTTGGATCATTATACTGGATCATCGCAGCTAGCTAGCTGCAAATGAGTGGCTACAGTTAGCTAACACCTCTGTCCCGAAGCAAGCACCAGCTAGTCTTGAGCTAGCCTCGAGCTAGGCCCATATACCAGCTAATTCTAGGGCTACAATACTTCCTTTGCAAATTGGCCTGGACCCTTTATTGTCGTCACATCACGACTGGACTGCCGACGTGATCACCCAATGTGGTCTCAACAGGCTATTCTGTTACGATGTCTCCAAAGAACCATCACTAGCCCCGGCCCGCTAGCTTTTCTGAACGCTGTGTCCCCTGCTCGCCTAGCGTAGTAGTGACTACCGAAAGGCACACTGACTCACCTATTGCTGCTCTTTTGACCCTATGATCACTCGGCTACACTGCTGATGCCCCCTGGACTATTTCAATAACACGGTACCTCATTTTGTTTACCTGTCGGCCCCAGCCTCTAACTCAGGTCCAGTATGTATCTAACTGACCCTCTCTGCCCATTCATTGCCATTTACCCATTTTTGTCTTAGCTCTCCTGATCAACACCTGTGATTGCTTTATGCCTCTCTCTAATGTCATTATGCCTTGTCTACTGCTGTCTTGGCTATTTCTTATTGTTTTAATTCACTGTAGAGCACTCAGTCCCGCTCAAAATGCCTTAAATAGCTATTTTCTCCCACCCCACACACATGCGGAGACCTCAACTGGCTCAACTGGTGCCTCAAGAGACTAAACCTCTCTCATCATCACTCAACGCCTAGGTTTACCTCCACTGTACTCACATCCTACCATAACATTGTCTGTACATTATGCCCTGAATCTATTCTACCACGCCCAGAAATCTGCTCCTTTTATTCACTGTCCCCAACGCACGAGACGACCAGTTCTTATAGCCTTTAGCAGTACCCTTATCCTACTCCTCCTCTGTTCATCTGGAGATGTAAAGGTTAACCCAGGCCCTGTAGCACCCAGTTCCACTCCTATTCCCCGGGCCCTATCATTTGTTGACTTCTGTAACCGTAAAAGCCTTGGTTTCATACATGTAAAGATCAAAAGCCTCCTCCCTAAATTGGTTTTTATTCACTGCTTTACCACACTCTGCCAACCCTGATGTCCTAGCCATGTCTGAATCCTGGCTTAGGAAGGCCACCAAAAAACAAGAACAGATATAGCCCTTGGTTCACTCCAGACTTGACTGCCCTTTACCAGCACAAAAACATCCTGTGGCATACTGCAATAGCATCAACTAGCTCCCGCGATATGCAACTTTTCAGGGAAGTTAGGAACCAATATACACAGGCAGTTAGGAAAGCGAAGGCTAGCTTTTTCAGTCTCATCTGAAAGTTGTAAATTCTTGGTTATCTGCATGAACCCTGGCTAACAATTTGAATCAGCAATACAAAAGTGGGTTTAATTATTTATTTACTAAATACCTAACTAATCACACAGAATTACACATAATTAAATCATAACTTGATTACAAATTACGTCATAAAGGAAAACGTCCCTAGCGGGCGGAACAGATGGTGACAGCTGGTTACACAAAAGAAAAGGCGCTGAGTTTGAGTGAAAAAGCGGGATGACTGAGGAACAAAGGGCGAAGCTGTGCTATCGTAAATACAGTATCTTATGCATTCTAAATTACTGCCCATTTGGAAAAGGAAAATGCAATAAATATTTAATCTGAGCTGCGCTTCGGTAGGTTGGTGGTTGATGGAAGGCCGTGTTGCCCAACCGAGTCCTTTGTCCTTTGAAGAAGGTCTCTGCCTGTAAATTGAATACGTGTAATAACGTTGTTGTGTGGTAGATGGGATACTCTGTCTGTGCCTTCCCAACCCTCGTTTGCAGCGGCTGTTGCTAACTCAACGGCTAGGAGGTATCACTTCTGTAGTGAATAAGAGTTCAAAGTTCATACCATTCGCAACCAAAGCTCACGATGATGTTGGCTTCGTTCTGTAGTTATTATCGGAACCATTCTGATATCGGACCGTCGTCCTCACGTCCTCGGAACAGGAGGTTATATTGTCATCAAGGGCTTATATAGGAAGGGAGAGGAGGGTGTGTTTAGAAAGTTTTATAGCCCATGTCCCTTCACAGGGGCTGGCCACTGATTGAGCAGAGCCCTATCTTATGAAAACACAAATCCCATCATCCCATCACGATTAATTTCATATTCAAACATTTAAATTGAACAACAATTCCATGTGAATCCGATAACTCTGATGTGTAGACTTTCCACTGTAGAGTTTATGTCATCTTACCATTGATGAGAATGTCTCAGATGACAACCGAACTGACATCATATTCATTAAGTACCACCGCATATGTTCAATTGGTCGGATTACCAGAATATAGTTAATTTCCCTCCACCTTCTGTTCCCAGAATCTCTATGTTAACCATGGGTTTTGCAAATGTAACATCAATAGGGTAGTGAGAGGAAAAAGGGGGGAAAAGGTATTTATGACTGTCATAAACCTACCCCCAGGCCAACGTCATGACAGTAGGATGTGAGAACAGTGGAGGTAAACCTAGGCATTGAGTAACGATGAGAGAGGTTGCATCTCTGGAGGCACCAGATAAGCCAGGTGAGGTCTCCGCATGTGTGTGGGTGGGACAAAAGAGCTATAAGAGCATGTTGAGAAGACTGGGGGCTCTACAGTGAAATAAAACAATAAGAATGAACCAAAACAGCAGTAAACAAAGCATATTGACATTAGAGAGGGGCATAAAGCAATCACAGGTGTTGATCAGGAGAGTTAAGACAACAACGGGTAAATGGCGATGAATGGGAAGAGAGGATCAGTTAGGTACACACAGGACCTGAGTTCGAGGCTGGGGCCAACAGATAAACTAAAGGAGGTACCGTGTTAGTGAACAGTCCAGCAGGCCCATTCCTGAATTTTGGCCCATTCCTCCTGACAGAGCTGGTGTAACTGAGTCAGGTTTGTAGGCCTCCTTGCTCGCACACGCTTTTTCAGTTCTGCCCACAAATTTTCCATAGGATGGAGGTCAGGGCTTTGTGATGGCCACTCTAATACCTTGAATTTGTTGTCCTTAAGCCATTTTTCCACAACTTTGGAAGTATGCTTGGGGTCTTTGTCCATTTTGAAGAGTCATTTGCGACCAAGCTTTAACTTCCAGACTGATGTCTTGAGATGTTGCTTCAATATATCCTCATAATTTTCCATCCTCCTAATTTTCCAATCTCATGATGCCATCTATTTTGTGAAGTGCACCAGTCCCTCCTGCAGCAAAGCACCCCCACAACATCAAATCAAATCAAATGTATTTATATAGCCCTTCGTACATCAGCTGATATCTCAAAGTGCTGTACAGAAACCCAGCCTAAAACCCCAAACAGCAAGCAATGCAAGTGTAGAAGCACGGTGGCTAGGAAAAACTCCCTAGAAAGGCCAAAACCTAGGAAGAAACCTAGAGAGGACCCAGGCTATGTGGGGTGGCCAGTCCTCTTCTGGCTGTGCCGGGTGGAGATTATGACAGAACATGGCCAAGATGTTCAAATGTTCATAAATGACCAGCATGGTCGAATAATAATAAGGCAGAACAGTTGAAACTGGAGCAGCAGCACAGTCAGGTGGACTGGGGACAGCAAGGAGTCAACATGATGCTGCCACCCCGTGCTTCACGGTTGGGATGGTGTTCTCGGCTTGCAAGCCTCCCCCTTTTTCCTCCAAACATAATGGTGGTCATTATGGCCAAACAGTTCTATTTCTGTTTCATCAGACCAGAGGACATTTCTCCAAAAAGCACAATCTTTGTCCCCATGTGCAGCTGCAAACCGTAGTCTGACTTTTTTTTAATGGCGGTTTTGGAGCTGTGGCTTCTTCCTTGCTGAGCGGCCTTTCAGATTATGTCGATACAGGACTCGTTTTACTGTGGATATAGATACCTTTCTACCTGTTTCCTCCAGCATCTTCACAAGGTCCTTTGCTGTTGTTCTGGAATTGATTTGCACTTTTGGCACCAAAGTACGTTCATCTCTAGGAGACAGAAGCGGTATGATGGCTGCCTGGTCCCATGGTGTTTATACTTGCGTACTATTGTTTGTACAGATGAACGTGGTAACTTCAGGCGTTTGGAAACTGCTCCCAAGGAAGAACCAGACTTGTGGAGGTCTACAATTTATTTTCTGAGGTCTTAGCTGATTTCTTTTGATTTTCCCATGATGTCAAGCAAATAGGCACTGAGTTTGAAGGTAGGCATTGAAATACATCAGCAGGTACACCTCCAATTGACTCAAATTATGTCAATTAGCCTATCAGAAGCTTCTAAAGCCATGACATCATTTTCTGGAATTTTCTGAGCTGTTTAAAGGCACAGTAAACTCAGTGTATGTAAACTTTTGACGCACTGGAATTGTGATACAGTGAATTATATAAGTGAAATAATCTGTTTGTAAACAATTGTTGGAAAAATTACTTGTGTCATGCACGAAGTAGATGTCCTAACCGACTTTCCAAAACTATAGTTTCTTCACAAGACATTTGTTGAGTGGTTGAAAAGCTATTTTTAATGATTCCAACCTTAATGTATGTAAACTTCTGACTTCAACTGTAAATAGCTATCGTTAGTTCAAATAAAGCAAAATTATGTACTAATATGAAAGTACAAACCCACCACAATGATGTCAATTATGAATTTAGTCCCAGGCTGAGAGTTCTCGGTTGAACACAGATGCTCATCGGACAGTCCTTGCACTTTTCAACCCACCCTGATATATAACACCGCCCACTGGGCGAAATGGCATAAAATAAGTGATGCCCCCTCTGTAAGGCTGCCATTAGTTACTAAATTATCCTTAACTCATTCTGTATGGGATTTTAAAATAATCTGTTCAAGGACATACATCTGGTGTAATAGAAGCAATTATTGGTACCATGATTGTCTTTAAAATGTGTATTTATTTATATGAAGATTGACCACGAAGATTTACATTTCCCTTCACTATAATGGGGATCCTGTTTTCCGCATACAATGCCTACAGTACTGCGGCCGGCCTTGAATTTGGTGGCTGATTTTAGCCATCTTTATTTTTCACCTTGTCTTCTTTTCCACTAGAGGGCGACCTCTAACAGTTATTCAGCTCAGAGGTACCGTAAGATCCAAGGCCTACCATAAAAATAAACACTGTACATTGATTCACACACTACTAGACGAAAGTGTATCCTACAATGATAAATAACTTGACATGATTTAAGAAAACTTAATGGGAGGTAAATTTGTGTGCATTAGAAAACCCTATGTCAACTTTACACCTCTCTCTCTCTCTCTCTCAAGAAATGGGTGTGTAAAATAAAAACAGGGATAATATTGCTCTAATTAACTCCCTCGCAGTTCTCGTACTAAGACTGACCTTTGTGTTCCTGGGTGAGAGATAATTCAATTATACCATTTAGTGTTCAAACATGGTTTTATAAGAACATTGGTGAGGATGGGCTGTCTGTAACAATCGTCCCACTGGTCATTCTAGCTAATGTTGACCTGATGTGAGTTTTCTTTCCTTCTTCGGAAGCAGACATTCAGAAATAAATATTCCCACACATGCTTAATCAATATGACAGAGTTAGTTTATTTGCAAGGAGACCAACCAGCTCCAATTTAAATCTTTAAGAGGAAGAAATTAACATTATATTTCTCTCTAACATAATGTTATTGATCCACGAGGGGATGCGTTCAAGTCAAGTATTTTCATAGCATGTTCATGAGCAGCTCTCTCAAATCAATGCAGACATGAGGTGCCTCAGTCTGCAAAACATGACACATTCTATAGTCCTCTAGTCTTTCAATTAAATGTAGAATTAGACATTCCTTCTCTTCAGTTCTATCTCTTTCTCTTCCAAAATGCTGGGTACTATGAGAACATTTTTATTTAACCTTTATCTTGACAGGGAAGTAACACAAACTAGATAAGCCATGTAAATGAGACCATAGACTCCTCAGTATGACTTCCCATGTTGCTTAAGGGAAAGGCTTTGTCTATCCCCTCATAGGGTCTTTCCACTCCAAGGCATATTTGTGCTACCTTCCTCGGGTGTGAGTTCTGAGGTGTCCCTTGATATGGCTGGACTGACTGAATCCTTTCCCGCAGACAGGACAGGAGTAGGGTTTCTCCCCCGTGTGGACCCTCAGGTGGGTCTTCAGATGGACTGACTGGCTGAAGCGTTTACCACACACGTGGCAGCGGTATGGTCTCTCTCCCGTGTGGATGCGCTGGTGCTCCCTGAACCTGCCTGAGTAGCTGAAGCTCTTGCCACACACACCACAGTGGAAGGGCTTATCCTTAGTGTGAGAACGCAGGTGGACCTTGAGGTAACTGGTAGAGGTGAATGACTTCCAACAGACTGTGCAGAGGATTTGCCTGTGACTAGTGTCACCACTGTGTGGTTCTGTGTGGGATAGCATGTGTGCCTTCAGTTGGGATAGCTCACAGAACACAGCACCACACTGAGTACATGAGTGTGTCTGGGTGTCCTCCTCTGGTCTCCTTTCTGGATCTCTCGGAACACTTTCAGTGTTCTCACTCTGTGTTCTAGAACAGTCTGGATTTACTGCAGAGAGGGGCTGAGACTGAGGGGAGTCACTGGTTGGTTCTGATAGTGATACTCCATAGCCCTCTCCATCAGGTTCTGTTTTGATCTGTCCAGTTGTGTTGGTCAGTAGAGAGTACTTCTCTCTGTTCTCCACAGTTTGGAGAAGATGTGTGGGCTGAGGTGGCTCCTGATCACAGTCACCTTTCACACAGAGAGGAATGATTATGGAGTCTTCTTTGGTATCAGCCTCCGGCCCTTGAATCTGCTCTACCTCTTGACGGGTCCTGAGTTCACCCTTTTCCTCTTTGATCTGTGTGGGCTCTGTATCCTCCTGCCCCAGACTTGGGCTCCACTCCTGCTCACAGCGCTGTTGCTCAGGGGGAGTTTGCTGCTCTGAGACACAAGAGAGAATGGGCTGAGGAGCTGTTGGAAAGAAGACAATAAATGATGTCAGTGAAAGTAATGACAGCTGTTGACGTTTGATTGAAAAGACCAACATTGTGTTAGCTAGCTTGTTCTGGGAATGGAATATCTATGTCTCTGTCTGAATCTCAAATCTCGCCTTCCCCTCGCCCCTCTATTTGCGAGTTCACGCACACCTCCCCCATATGCACAAGTGTCCTAAAGCTGAGGGTGTGAAAATTATGGAGGGTGTAGGGGATAATTAGACTCTCCGATAACCAATTGCCTCAGCAACGCAATGCTGCAAGGCAAACAGTGTTCATTGGAAATGAATGTACTTCTGGTGTACCAAAACCGTGTTGGTGTGATGAGAAGGCATTATTATATGCCAAGTGCATTTGTTTGTCTGATTTTTGATACATGTAAAAGATTAAATACCTCACAAAATGTAATGTTTAACTGTTACTGAGGTTTATATCTTGTAAAACGACAGGGTGGATTTGTAAATAAGAGTTTCATGCTTGTTTTATTATTTCAAAGTGTAACATGAATTGCATCATTCAAGTCACCAGTGTCCCAAAGTTGATGGGTTTAATGACCCCCTCATCACTCTCTGGAAGTCACCCTCGGATTTCGCCAGCAACATGGGGAAACTGAGGGCCCTCGGTCCAGCTTTTGTCAAATTAATGTCCGATTTTACTTTTTGTAGCAGGCTAGGAACATGTACTCAGCAAGTTAGGTTAATTAGGTTAATGTTAGGAAAATGGTTAAGGTATGCTCAAATGCAAAAAATAAATAAAACATCAACTTTTGACATTAATTTGGCACAAGCTGAATTCCTTCCAGCCATGACCAGGGCCCTCAGAGCGAGTTGGTAGGGGCGAGGGGTGGGATACACCGTCTCTCTGCCCTAAACATTCAAATACTGCAGAATACAATTTAACACGTTTCTATCCCTATAGCTAATTTGTGTAATGTCGAGCTAGCTACATACCCGGTAAGACCGGTGTGATCAAGTGGCGTTTCAGATATTGGTTTTCTCGCTTTGTCCGTGCTATTTCTTCCTGGTACTCAGAGATTGTGTCTCCGACCACTCTAAGTATCTCCTCCGCAGCTTGCATCAAACGCTCAGTTAGATACACATTCAGATATTGTAATTTAGCCATCGTTGGACGATTCTAGGGGGCAAAATAGCTTCCCAAAATACACGTAGCCTGGGCAAAGACAGTACAGTCTTCAGAATCTCAGTGGCTAGGGCTTGTTGTCAAACATGAACGCTGTACTGCACGGAAGTGACGTCAGCACGACAGGCACACATGGGTAGAATTGCTCGTTTTCAGATTTAAGAAAATATAGCTAAAGTTGCGTCATTGACATTGTAAAAGAGATACACACCATTGCATTGGTATACCGCGTTGCACATCATGAAATAAAGAAAAAAAGGGCGACTTTGACAGACTGAGCAGTACACTAAGTAGACTACCACTGAAAGAACGTGAAAACATCAACTCAGTAAGGTAATTAGTTACTACAATGTATGTGTTAATCTGATCCCTTCCAGAATGTCAACACAATTACTTCTAAAAAGGCATATTATGCTATATAATGTAGCCTAAGCTATGATATTGGATAGGCTATTCATATCAAGTATCTATTTTCATAGTGTGAATGATGGAAAAAATGTATACATTTATTAATAGGCATTAGGAAGGTGCCTGTAATAGTGTTCTGTAATGACTGTATTTATTCACATTCTCTGTGTCTACATTCATAGGTCATGGACAGGACACACCAGACAGGACCCACCGGACCTACAGCCATCTTGGGTAGTGCGCATCCCAGGCTGGCAAACCTGGATAGGGTGTTCCCCAAGGTGACATTCTATTGAAATCCACCCTACTCCTGGTAATTTTTTTATGACTAAATATGATCAGTCTGACATAATTCTATTTATAACTGTATAATATCATACTTAAGCAAATTTGATGGGTAGCCAGGCTCATACTCCCTATGACAGTCAGTCCAACACCTTTGTCCAGGGCTGTCAAACTCAATTCCTGGAGAACCGCATGATTACTGGGTTATTTCCTTTCAATTAAGACCTATGTATGTATCTATGTATGTATGTATATATATATATATATATATATATATATATATATATATATTTACATTTACATTTAAGTCATTTAGCAGATATATATATATATATACACACAGTTGAAGTCGGAAGTTTACATAAACTTAGGTTGGAGTCAATAAATCTTGTTTTTCAACCACTCCACAGATTTCTTGCTAACAAACTAGGACATCTACTTTGTGCATGACACAAGTAATTTGTCCAAAAATGGTTTACAAACAGATTATTTCACTTATAATTCACTGTATCACAATTCCAGTGGGTCAAAAGTTTACATACACTGAGTTGACTGTGCATTTAAACAGCTTGGAAAATTCCAGAAAATGATGTCATGGCGTTGGAAGCTTCTGATAGGCTAATTGACATAATTTGAGTCAATTGGAGATGTACCTGTGGATGTATTTCAATGCCAACCTTCAAACTCAGTGCCTCTGCTTGACATCATGGGAAAATCAAAAGAAATCAGCCAGGACCTCAACAACAACAATTGCAGACCTCCACAAGTCTGGTTTCATCCTTGGGAGCAGTTTCCAAAAGCCTGAAGGTACCACATTTATCTGTATAAACAATAGTACGCAAGTATAAACACCATGGGACCACGCAGCTGTCATACCGCTCAGGAAGGAGATGTTCTATCTCCTATAGATGAACGTGTTTTGGTGCGAAAAGTGCAATTGAATCCCAGAATAACAGCAAAGGACCTTGTGAAGATGCTGGAGGAAAAAAAGTACAAAAGTATCTATATCCACAGTAAAATGAGTCCTATATCGACATAACCTGAAAGGCCGTTCAGCAAGGAAGAAGCCACTGCTCCAAAACCGCCATAAAAAAGCCAGACTACGGTTTGCAACTGCACATGGGGACAAAGATTGTACTTTTTGGAGAAATTGTCCTCTGGTCTGATGAAACAAAAATATAACTTTTGGGCCATAATGACCACCGTTATGTTTGGAGGAAAAAGGGAGAGGTTTGCAAGCCGAAGAACACCATCCCAACCGTGAAACACGGGTGGCAGCATCATGTTGTGGGGGTGCTTTGAGGGACTGGTGCTCTTCACAAAATAGATGGCATCACGAGAATGGAAAATTATGAGGATATATTGAAGCAACATCTCAAGACATCAGTCTTGAGAAGTTAAAGCTTGGTCGCAAATGGCTCTTCCAAATGGACAATGACCCCCAGCATACTTCCAAAGTTGTGGTAAAATGGCTTAAGGACAACAAAGTCAATGTATTGGAGTGGCAAACACAAATCCCTGACCTCAATCCAATAGAAAATTTGTGGGCAGAACTGAAAAAGCGTGTGCGAGCAAGGAGGCCTACAAACCTGACTCAGTTACACCAGCTCTGTCAGGAGGAATGGGCCAAAATTCACCCAACTTATTGTGGGAAGCTTGTGGAAGGCTACCTGAAAAGTTTGACCCAAGTGAAACAATTTAAAGGCAATGCTGCCAAATACTAATTGAGTGTATGTATCTTGTGACCCACTGGGAATGTGAACTATTATTCTGACATTTCACATTCTTAAATTAAAGTGGTGATCCTAACTGATCTAAGACAGGGAATTTTTACTTGGATTAAATGTCAGGATTTGTGAAACTGAGTTTAAATGTATTTGGCTATGCTGCATGTTAAATTCCGACTTATTTTATATTTGAGATTCTTCAAATAGCCACCCTTTGCCTTGATGACGGCTTTGCACACTCTTGACATTCTCTCAGCCAGCTTCTCCTGGAATTCTTTTCCAACAGCCTTGAAGGAGTTCCCACATATGCTGAGCAAACCAGATGGCATGGCGTATCGCTGCAGAATGCTGTGGTAGCCTTGCTGGTTAAGTGTGCCTTGAATTCTAAATAAATCATAGACAGTGTCACCAGCAAATCACCCCCACACCATAACACATCCACCTCCATGGTTTACGGTGGGAAATACACATGCTGAGATTATCCGTTCACCCACACTGTGTCTCACAAAGACACGGCGGTTAGAACAAGAAATCTAAAATTTGGACTCATAAGACGAAAGGACAGATGTCTAATATCCATTGCTGGTGTTTCTTGGCCCAAACAAGTCTCTTCCTCTTATTGGTGTCCTTTAGTATGAGTTTCTTTGCAGCAATTCGACAATGATGTCCTGATACACAGTCTCCTCTGAACAGTTGATGTTGAGATGTGTCTTGAACTCTGTGAAGCATTTATTTGGGCTGCAATCTGAGGTGCAGTTAACTTAATGAACTTATCCTCTGCAGCAGAGGTAACTCTGGGTCTTCCTTTCCTGTGGCGGTCCTCATGAGAGCCAGTTTCATCATAGAGCTTGACGGTTTTTGCGACTGCACTTCTAGAAACTTTCAAAGTTGTTGAAATTTTCCAGATTGACTGACCTTCATGTCTTAAAGTAATGATGGACTGTCTTTGCTCTTTGCTTATGTGAGCTGTTCTTGCCATAATATGGACTTGGTCTTTTATCAAATAGGGCTATCTTCTGTATTACCACCCGACCTTGTCACAACACAACTGATTGGCTCAAACACATTAAGAAGCAAAGATATTCCACAAATTAACTTTTAAGAAGGCACACCTGTTAATTGAAATCCATTCCAGGAGACTACCTAATGAAGCTGATTGAGAGAATGCCAAGAGTGTGAAAAGCTGTCATCAAGGCAAAGGGTGGCTACTTTGAAGAATCTCAAGTATGTGTTATTTCATAGTTTTGATGTCTTCACTATTATTCTACAATGTAGAAAACATTACAAATAAAGAAAAACCCTTGAATGAGTAGGTGTGTCCAAACGTTTGACTGGTACTGTATATAAAACTCTTCTGACGTCAAATCTCGTACAACCAAATACTTCTCTGAATCTGCCACCACAAACTCTATTTTTTGTAACTTACATTCCATCCCTGCTGTACGGTTGATAACTATTGCTATGAATGCTATAAAGCCAATCTTGCGGAAGCCTATACTGTATCACTCATTGGCCTATCCCCCTGTGCTGGCACAGATCTACTACTCACACAAATCCTCTCAGGATCCCTTCACCTTGTTCTCCTTATCTGCAAGCATAACTCATGTAAATTCAACCAACCAATAGGAATACATAAACATTGAATAGATAAGTGTTTTTTGGGGAGATTAGTCATTATTAGAAAAGTTTAAACAAAATAATGTTGCAGTAATACTAATCTGATCTGTTTCTAACTAGTTTCTGAACAATCTGAGATAGTGGGTGATGAAGTTCTCTTTCTGGTGATTTTTGAGGTGGAACGACTCTCTCTCTGTCCGTTTAAATTAAATGGGCTTGTAGGGATAATATTGCCAATAAACTTTCTCACGGTTCTCATACTAAGACTGACCTCAGTGTTCCTGGGTGAAAGAAGTTAACGAGGTTGTTTTGAAGGAAGCATAGTTTCACAGCCTCTCTCTGCCCGCTCAAGTCTTCTCAAATTAACATGGGCTGAAACATACTGCTCCACAAACACGTGAACGTAGGCACACGCACACACACACACACACACACACACACACACACACACACACACACACACACACACACACACACACACACACACACACACACACACACACACACACACAAACTTTCACATTGCACATTACATTGCCCTTACAAAGTGCTGCTCTGAGTGCCTGCAGTCTATTGACACAGTACTGAAACTAGAGACAAACAACACAACCACCACTTGAGATAGGAGCTCAATTAATGAGAAACTTTATTTCTGTTGGCAAAGGGGCTTTCTGTTTTAATGACTTGCTGTAGTGTGCAAGTGCTCAGACTTAGAGCTCTCTTTTATTCATTCTGTCCTTTTAATGCGTCAAAGGGTTACTGTCTCGAGACAATATTTCAGTGGTGACTTTCATACTCAGAGAAATAGAAAGTGAATAGCCAGCCAATGGCTACCTGCTTATTTGATATACAGCTAACACACTACTTACGCTAATGCTTTGCTACACCTTTAGAAAAAAAGATGCTAAGTAGAACCATATAGGGCTTTACGTTTTATCCCCATAGGGGAACCCTAAAGCCCTTCGCTGAGGGTTCTACCTAGAACCCTTTATGCAGTGGTGGTAAAAGTACCCAATACTCATACTTGAGTAAAAGTAACGATACCTTAATAGAAAATACTACTTGAGTAAAAGTCTAAAAGTGTTTTGTTTTAAATATACTTAAGTATCAAAAGTATGAATCATTTAAAATTCCTTATATTAAGCAAACCAGATGGCACCATTTTCTTTTCTTTTTTTAAATTTACGGATAGCCAGGGGCACACTAACACTCAGTCATCATTTACAAACAAAGCATGTGTGTTTAGTGAGTCCGCCAGATCAGAGGCAGTAGGGATGTCCGGGGATGTTCTCTTGATAAGTGAGTGGATTGGACCATTTTCTTGTCCTGCTAAGCATTCAAAATGTAACGAGTACGTTTGGGTGTCAGGGAAAACGTATGGAGTAAAAAGTACATCATTTTCTTTAGAAATGTAGTGAAGTAAAAGTTGTCAAAAATATAAATAGTAATGTACAGATACCCTCAAAACTACTTAAGTAGTACTTTAAAGTATTTTACTTAAGTACTTCACACCACTGCCTCTATGTAGGGTTATTCCTAGAACCCTCTATAAATGGTTCTACCAAGAATATTTTTATCATCTAAAGGTTCTTCCAAGAACACTCTATGAAGGGTTCTTCCTAGAACCCTCTATGAACAGTTCCACAAGTCTTATTAGTATTTCAAATGAAACCCTTTATGACATTACATATATCATATGTCCTTTCTTTGAGGTCTTATTTATAGAAACTTATTTATAGCAATCGGGGGAGAAGGGCCTTGGTCAGGGAGGTGACCAAGAACCCGATGGTCACTGGCAGATCTCCAGAGCTCCTCTTTTGGAGATGGGAGAACCTTTCAGAAGGACAACCATCTCTGCAGCACTCCACCAATCAGGCCTTTATGGTAGAGTGGCCAGACGGAAGCCACTCCTCAGTTAGTCACATGACAGCCCGCTTGGAGTTTGCCAAAAGGCACCTAAAGGACTCTTTGGCCTGAATGCCAAGCGTCACTTCTGGAGGAAACCTGGCACCATCCCTACGGTGAAGCATGGTGGTGGCAGCAGCATCATGCTGTGAGGATGCGTTTCAGCGACATGGACTGGGAGACTAGTCAGGATCGAGGGAAAGATGAACGGAGCTAAGTACCTGAAAATAGCTGTGCAGTGACGCTCCCGATCCAACCTGACAGAGCATGAGAGGATCTGCAGAGAAGAATGGAAAAAACTCCAGTTGTGCCAAGCTTGTAGCGTCATACACAAGAATACTCTAGGCTGTTATTGCTGCCAAAGGTGCTTCAACAAAGTACTAAGTAAAGGGTCTGAATACGTATGTAAATGTGATATTTCAGTTTTTTATTTTCAATACAATTGCAAAAGTTTCCTAATCAGTTTCTACTTTGTCATGGGGCGGCAGGGTAGCCTAGTGGTTAGAGCGTTGGATTAGTAACCGGAAGGGTGCAAGTTCAAACCCCCGAGCTGACAAGGTACAAATCTGTTGTTCTGCCCCTGAACAAGGCAGTTAACCCAGGCCGTCATTGAAAATAAGATTTTTTTTTGCCTAGTTAAATAAAGGTAAAATAAATTATGGGGTATTGTGTGTAGTTTGATGAGAAAAAAACAACAATTTAATACATTTTAAAATAAGGCTGTAACGTAACAAAATGTGGAAAAAGTTAAGCGGTTTGAATACTTCCCGAATGCACTGTATATTAGCCCTCTGATTACAATGAAGAGCAAGACATACCGCACTGTTCTGGGCCAGCTGCAGTTTAAAACCAAAACCAGTTGAATCATTGTTGTTTCCACGTTATTTCAACCAAACAATTCCATGTGATGACGTTGAATCAACGTGGAAAACTGATTGTATTTGCAAAAAGTCATCAACGTAAGGGAATTTCGTCTTGAACGTTGAACTGACGTCTACACCCAGTGGGCTTCTTGCCTTACAAAGAATCATCAAAGAACCCTTTCTTCCAAAAACGGTTCTTAGGATAAAAAGGTAAACCCTTTGCCTATAAACCCTTTGGCAAATAACCCTTGTCTTCCAAAAAGGGTTCTTCATAAGAAAATATGTATTGGTAGAACTCTATCCCTCTGCAAAGAACCCTTTTGGAACCCTTTTTTCTAAGAGCGTACTTCTGTGTTCAATGTTTTCAATATGAGAGCAAATATCAGCTTGAATGGCCTTGCTCATAGTCATAGCCTAATTTAGTTTATTAAATATATTAATGGAAGACATGGTGTCGGACGTGTTTGTTTTGGGTTTGTCCAAGTGTCTGCACTGCTTGGTGGAACATCCTTCAATTCTGACAGATGTCATGCAGTCAAGTGAAAGAGTCTGTCTGTCTGTTCATCCATTTCCCCCTTTCTCTCTCTCTCCCCTCTCTCCACTGACGCTCAGGTCCTTTGCCAGGCTCTCTGCACTCCTCTGATTGCCTCTGGCACTGGCAACACACCCTTACACACACAAACACACACACACACAGCACACACACACACTTACACATTTCATACAGGCTCTGTGTAGCGGAACCAGAAATATTTTAGCATCGCCGCAGCGCTAATGGTCCAAAAAGACTCACCCAGAAAGAAAGAGAAAATCCAATGCTAGCTCAACAGTATCATTAGGGTGATATATAGCCCCCCCCCCCCCTCGATAAATCACAATATATACAAAAATCCACTAAATTAGTGCACTAGGCCTTTATTAGTCCTGTATGAGCGGAGAAAAATACTCGTCAGCAGAGCATGAAGAAAAAATGTTTTGCACATACCCCCCACCACCCCCACTGCCCAGAACAACAGGGCTTTGAAGGCCAATGCTATTATGGCTAAACTGTAGGGAGGAGAACAACTTAGGGACAACAGATCAGAGAGGGACAACTTAGCCCCACAATCATCTAGATTTACAGCCTGATATGAGACTGCTTGGTGTTTGGGAGCTTTAGTGCAAATTTCCGGGGTGTGTATGCGTGCATGGATGTCTGTGAAATTGCACACACACACACACACACACAACACACACACACACACACACACACACACACAGAGCAAAACATGCATGCACATGTAATTGCAATGATTGATATCTGTTATTATGATGTCATTTACGAATTCAGTTCAGTGGAAACTTGGCATGTCATAATAATGCTCCTTCAAGAACCTATTGGATTTTTTTATTGCTCCCTTCAGTGTATTCTTGGCCATTGCTAAAAGTCCCTTGATGTCAGATGTTGGTATACGACTCATATGAAACTAAAAGGATGATGTGAATCAGTGGAGGCTCCTCAGTGGAAGGGAGGACCATCCTACTCAGTGAATGTCATAAAAATAAAAATAGTGAAACATTAAAAAGTTATCCTTTTTAGATTAAACTATACTAAATATATTCACGTCACCAAATAACTAATTAAAACACACTGGTTTGCAATGAAGGTCTACAGTAGCTTTAATAGCATCCTCTAAGGTAACACTATGGTATAGCCAGAGGACAGATATTTTCCGTCTTCCTCTGGGTACAGACCTCAATACAAGAACCAAGTAGGCTCATCGTTCTCATTCCCTTCCATAGACACAGTAATTACGACAACTTCAGGAGGATGACTGCAGTGCATAAAATGTTGTGAGTAGTTGACTCAAAAAGAGAGAAAGACAATAGTTGAATAGTTTTGAACACATTTTTTTCTTCAAACAGCAGAGAGAGAGAGAGACAGAGTGAGTACATTTCCTTAGCGAAAACAATGTACTAAGCAAATGTCCATTTGGCTTTTTACCAAATTGCTCCCGACGCCATTTGGCCGAGAGGCTCTTGCTGCCTGACAGCTTGAAAGACGTTTTGGACACTACAGTGAAAATGGTTAACTTTGTTAAAGCAAGGCCCCTGAACTCTCGTGTATTTTCTGCATTATGCAATGATATGGGCAGCGACCATGTAACACTTTTATAACGTACAGAAGTGAGTTGGTTATCAAGGGGCAAAGTAGTGACACGTTGTTTTTATAATTGAGAGACGAGCTTAGTTTTCTTTACTGACCATCATTTTCACTTGTCTGACTGCTTGCATGATGATGAGTTTCTCACACAACTGGCCTATCTGGGTGATGTTTTTCTCGCCTGAATGATCTGAACCTAGGATTACAGGGACTCTCCGCGACTATATTCAATGTGAGGGACAAAATTGAGGCTATGATTTAGAAGTTGGAGCTCTTTTCTGTGTTCATTAACAAGGACAGCACACAGGTCTTTCCTGTCTGCATTAACAAGGACAGCACACAGGTCTTTCCATCATTGTATGATTTCTTTAAGGGCAAATCAACTCAAGCTTACGGACAATGTCAAATGTGATACAGCGAAGCACCTGAGTGAGCTGGGTGAGCAATTACGCAGGTACTTTCCTGAAACGGACGACACAAACAACTGGATTCATGATCCCTTTCATACCCTGCCTCCAGTCGACTTAGCGATATCTGAACAAGAGAGCCTCATTGAAATATCAACAAGTGGTTCTGTGAAAATGTAATTTAATCAGAAGCCACTGCCAGATTTTGGATAGGGCTGTGCTCAGAGTTTCTTGCATTGGCAAATCGTACTGTTAAGACACTGATGCCCTTTTCAACCACATACCTATGTGAGAGTGAATTCTCGGCCCCCACTAGCATGAAAACTAAAAACAGGCGCAGACTGTGTGTGGGAAATGATTGAAGACTGAGACTCTCTCCAATACAATCCAACACTGCAGATTCATGTGCAACTTTTCAAGCACACCCTTCTCATTAACCTAAATTATTGATTATTATTATTAAATTATTATTTGTGCCCTGGTCCGACAAAAACTCACACTCATTCTTATGTTTAATAAATGTATCATATAGTGTGTGTGTGTGGCAGGCTTACAATGATGGCAAAAAAACAACATTTGAGAGTGCGCTGACCCTGGTGCTAGAGGGGATACGCAGCTGGAGGTTGAATGTTTGAAGGGTTACGGGACTATAAAAAGTTTGGGACCCACTGCCCTAGCGTACACAAAAAACCTATACATACCTCAGCCTGAACATCAACACCACAGGTAACTTCCACAAATGTCACACCCTGACCATAGTTTGCTTTGTATGTTTCTATGTTTTGGTTGGTCAGGGTGTGAGCTGAGTGGGTATTCTATGTTACATGTCTAGTTTGTCTAGTTCTATGTTTGGCCTGATATGGTTCTCAATCAGAGGCAGGTGTTCGTCATTGTCTCTGATTGGGAACCATATTTAGGTAGCCTGTTTGGTGTTGGGTTTTGTGGGTGATTGTCCTTGTTCCTGTCTCTGTGGTTTGCACCAGATAGGGCTGGTTTGGGTTTTCACGGTTCTTGTTTTTGTTAGTTTGTTCATGTGAAGTGATTTATTAAAACATGAATCAAAATAACCACGCTGCGCTTTGGTCCGCCTCTCCATCAATGGAAGAAATCCCTTACAACAAAGTTGTGAACAATCTGAGAGACAAGGCAAGAAGGGCCTTCTATGCCATCAAAAGGAACATAAAATTTGACATACCAATTAGGATCTGGCTAAAAATACTGAATCAGTTATAAAACCCATTGCCCTTTATGGTTGTGAGGTCTGGGGTCCGCTCACCAACCAAGAATTCACAAAATGGGACAAACACCAAATTGAGACTCTGCATGCAGAATTCTGCAAAAATATCATCCGTGTACAATGTAAAACACCAAATAATGCAGAGCAGAATTAGGCTGATACCCACTAATTATCAAAAGCGATTCTCAAATCTTCCATATCAAAGCCATCACCTACAGAGAGATGAACCTGGAGAAGAGCCCCCTAAGAAAGCTGGTCTTGGAGCTCTGTTCACAAACACAAACAGACCCCACAGAGCCCCAAGACAGTAAAACAATTAGACCCAACCAAATAATGAGAAAACAAAAATATTAATAATTCACACATTGGAAAGAAGTATCAAAAAAACAAAGCAAACTAGAATGCTATTTGGCCCTAAACAGAGAGTACCCAAAATTAAGGAAATCTTTGACTATGTACAGACTCAGTGAGCATAGCTTTGCCATTGAGAAAGGCAGCCGAAGGCAGACCTGGCTCTCAAGAGAAGACAGGCTATGTGCACACTGCCCACAAAATTAGGTGGAAACTGAGCTGCGCTTCCTAACCTTCTGCCAAATGTATGACCATATTAGAGACACATATTTCCCTCAGATTACACAGACCCACAAAGAATTCAAAAACAAATCCAATTTTGATAAACTCCCATATCTATTGGGTGAAATACCACAGTGTGCCATCACAGCAGCAAGATTTCTGACCTATTGCCACAAGAAAAGGGCAACCAGTAAAGAACAAACACCACCACACAATCTATAATTATGTTTATTTATTTTCCCTTTTGTACTTTAACTATTTGCACCTCGTTACAACACTGTATATAGACATACTAAGACATTTGAAATGTCTTTATACTTTTGGGACTTTTGTGAGTGTAATGTTTACTGTTCATTTTTAGTTTTTTTCTGTTTTGTTTATTATCTATTTAACGTGCTTTGGCAATGAAAACACATGTTTCCCATGTCAACAAAGAATAGAATAGAAATTGTATTGAGAGAGGGAGATTTTGTTGTATTTTTTTCTTCTTAGTTTACCTTTCACTTACTTAGCTAATTCTGCTAATTTAGCCTACTCAACAACCTGACTCAAACAAAGTTGAATGCTTTTATGTTAGCTAGCTAGCTAATGCTCTCCAACACTCTTCCAAGTCAAAGTAAGCTTTCAGTTGTATTCATTTATTGCCGCTGCTATAACTGCTTGCTGTACACTGTACTGCATAATTGCACACATGGATTGGATTGTGGGTTTACTAACGCGTTAGTTCTAGTTGGTTGACTATGGCGTTAGCTAATATGGTGATAATGTTGTAGGCTGTGTCAAGGTTAGCGGTTATGGTATGAAGGTTTGGCTTGGAGAGGTTTTTGCGCCTGGTCACAAACAGCTATTGTGTTGTACACTGAAGTCCACAAACGAAGGGAAAAGGTAAGACGAGGAGAGCTCGTAGATATGAGAAGGAATTATACAACAAGTAAAGGGATGATACTGTATGTGTCTACTGTGAAAGTAAACTACACTGAGTAGTTGACTTTCGTGGCAGAACAACCTGCCCCTCAAAAGAGCCTTAATTCATTGGGGTATGGACTCTACAAGGTTTCAAAAGCGGTCCACAGGGATCCTAGCCGATGTTGACACCAGTGCTTCCCACAGTTGTGTCAAGTTGGCTGGATGTCCTCTGGGTGGTGGACTATTCTTGATACACACGGGAAACTATTGAGCGTGAAAAACCCAGCAGCGTTGTAGTTCTCTGCACAAACCAGTGCGCTTGGCAGCCAATACTACCATACCCCGTTCAAAGGCACTTAAATATTTTGTCTTTGTCTTTTGTCACACATACACAATCCATGTCTCAATTGGCTCAAGGCTTAAACATCCTTATTTAACCTGTCTCCTCCCCTTCATCTACACTGATTGAAGTTGATTTAACAAGTGAAATTAATAAGGGATCATAGCTTTCATATGGATTCACCTGGTCAATCTATGTCATGGAAAGAGCAGGTGTTCTTAATGTTTTGTACACTCAGTGTATTTGCACGGGGGATCAGGGGTGTGTGTATTCATTCCAATGATTCTGTTGGAAAATGTATCTTAAACGGAAGTGAACTGAATGAAATGGGGATGGACCTAGCTGAATTTGTCCTATATAAATTCTTGTTTTGCAACTGTTGGACTAATGATTACACCACAGAGCAGCTGGATGCAGGCAAGAGTGTAGTGTGCAAGACGATATTGAATGTGTCACTGTCTGTCACCTTGATTACTCCAATTTGTCTCTCGACTTGTGCACCTATGTTATACACTTTCATTTGTAGGCTATGTTTTTTAGCACCCTGGTGGGTATAGGGAAAATGCTTGTATCATGTAGTAGCCTAAACATATCAATGTTACATTGAGCTGTTACATTAAACTGGGTCATCCAATATGCTGTAATATAAATAAGGTCATGCTCATCAAAAAAAGTGTCCTCCCTAATCTTAATGTTAATGCTGATGAGAATTAACAGCAGATGTCGTGTTGTGGGTGTTTCAGGGGAAAGGGGTACATTTGACCTCCATCATCTACGACGTGACAATGGTTAATAAAATCTCCCAATTTCTGCCCATTTTTTTGCACAGTTTTGCAGGACTTCTCAAACAGCTGCAACTGTATATGCATTCGTAAATTAATACTTTTCTTGAGTTGGGCTCTGGGATGGTGCAACTGTTGAGAATGTGAGCCTATGGTTGTGTGGGGGAAAGGGGTTGAGTGTGTTTGAGTCTGTGTGAGTGTGTGGGTGTGTGTGTATCCCACAACTGTTCCGAGGGAGTAAAAGATGTTAGGGACAATATAGGATGATTCACAATAATTGTTTGCTGATATAATAATTGCTTGCAATAATGTCATTTTGGTGATGGCGAGACTGGTGAGAGGTAAAATCCTTTGCATAAATTGCCTACATTACTACAAATATTAATAGCTAATTATGGAAAATAGGAAACAGGATTTAAAAATATATACATATATTTTTTGATGGCTATATACAGGTATATAATACAAATCGAGGTGAGGGCAATGGAAATGCATTTGGCGAAGGATGGGTCCCGGTCTCTTCAGGGCTATGGGATCCGGGTGGTCGGGGGTGGTCTGCCTGGTGGTCTGCCGGGCATTGGGATGACAACCCAACTCGGTATGAGGAGGGCTTTTAGCGGGTGGAATAGTGGAGACCAATTGGAGGTTTACTTAGTATAAATGCAAAGATCATGGTACAGCTACATAGACACTCAATCATCATGTTACTGTTTAATGGTACATTTACAAACATTATTTGATAAATATAATTGAAAGTTGTGTCTCATTATGGTAAATGGTGAAATAAGTATAGCCAGTTATAATTGTAATGGCTTAGCAGATAATAAGAAAAAACGATCAGTATTTACCTGGCTAAAAGAGAAGGAATATAATATCTATTGTTTACAGGAAACTCAGTCAACAATTTTAGATTAAGTTTTGTGGAAAAAGGACTGGTGGTGAAATATATTTCTCCCAGGGTCAAAGAAATTCAAAAGGGGTGATGGTTTTAATTAACAGTCATTTTGATCCAAATGTGCAGATAGTCCAAACAGATCCTCAAGGTAGATGGATTATTTAAAATATATTATTAGACAATAAACAGATATGACTTATTAACCTATACGTTCCAAATAATGATGATCCAAGCTTCTTTAAAAATATATATAAGAATTGATCAACTCTAAAAGCAACACTAGACTCTATTATTATGGTGGGAAATTTTAATACGGTCTTAAATACCTCTATGGACCGGAAAGGAAATCACACTACAAACTCTCACCCTCAGGCACTTAAGGAAATCATGAATGTCCTGGATATATTAGTAGAATTA
The DNA here is from genome assembly GCF_034236695.1 of Oncorhynchus nerka. Lineage (NCBI taxonomy): Eukaryota > Metazoa > Chordata > Actinopteri > Salmoniformes > Salmonidae > Oncorhynchus > Oncorhynchus nerka. The sequence continues at coordinate 88,145,324 of NC_088417.1, forward strand.
GTGGATATATGGAGGCTTAAATACCCTGGCCTAGTGAGATATACATGGCGGAGGCTTAATCAAGCTAGTCGTCTTGATTACTTTGTTACGTCATTCTCTCTGGCGCCAAAAGTTTAAAAAGTGTTGATAGGGGACAGAATGTGGGACACCATCCATTTGAATTTCTATTTGTCATATATTTTTCAATTGTGCTGTGATGCTTCACAAAAGTACTGAACCTTTTTATTCTCATAGCTTCTGTCAGGCAGTTAACTTGTTCAGGGGCAGAATGACAGATTTGTACCTCGTCAGCGCGGGGATTCGAACTTGCAACCTTTCGGTTACTAGTTTAACGCTCTAACCACCAGGCTACCCTGCCGCCCCAAAGCAAGAGTCAATCAATCAATAATATAATAATTATTTTAGCAAAAATGTTTATCTTACATTTACAATCTGTAGAAGCTATGAGAATAGAAAGTACTTTTGTGAAGCATCACAGCACAATTGAAAAATATATGACAAATAGAAATTCAAATGGATGGTGTTAAGGGATAGATGGGAGGGTTGAATGGATCTGAAGGGTGGGACTAATAACAAGATAACCAATGTAAAGCATACGGGATCTGTAAAATGTATATAGGTTCAGAAATAGCATGGTTACAAATAGAAATCAAACTGGATGGACATCAGAAATAGAGGAAGGACTAAAAACAAAGTTTAACTATTGTAAAATATTTTGTGTTTGTAAATGTGTATAATATGTATAAACTGAAGGTAGAAGCCTAAGTGTTACTGTTTATTTGTTTACTACAATTGGGGGAAGGGTGGTAGGGTTTGCGTGGAATAATAAAGGTACATTCTAAAATAAAGGTACATTCTAAAAAAAAGTATGTATATCTATATAGGTATGTGTGTATATATATATATATGTGTATATGTATGCATGTTTATGTATGCATATGTATGGGTATGTACACATATGTATATAGATATATTTACCCCAAAAATATATGGGGGATTGGAAATGATGCAGACAATTACATTGATGGAAGCAACAATCTTTCCGCAATATTATGCTGATCCACCCCTAAAATAAAAACAAAAACAAACATCAGATGCCTGTTTGTGTAGCAGACCATGAACTGAGCACACAATACAGTCCCATATGTAGAAACCCTCTGTGTCTAAAGTACTAAAGGAAAGAGATATTTCAACTTGACTTCAAATAGCCTCAGATAAAGAAGCTGTAGTGCTTCAATAACGAATCCAATTCAATACATCTTAATTGAGTGACACACACACACACACACACACACACACACACACACACACACACACACACAGAGGCACACACACACACACACACACACAGAGGCACACATAAATAGAACGCACACTTGTTTATTTCTATTCTGTCCAGACTGTGTATGATTACAGGTTGCAGAGTCAATATTTAGATTTTGCGGAGAACAGCTCAGCCTGTTTATTTTCCTCTCGCTACTGTGTGTGTGTGCGTGTGTGTGTGTGTGTGTGTGTGTGTGTGTGTGCGTGCGTGCGTGCGTGCGTGCGTGTGTGTGTGTGTGTGTGTGGGTCCACTCACTCAGCGCTGAGGACAAGGCCGTCATTGTAAATAAGAATTTGTTCTTAACTGACTTGACTAGTTAAATAAAGGTTTAATTTAAATTTAAAAAACATGTAAAAGGTGGGATGCAATGTCATGTCAGTGGTCTCACAATTCACACACTGCACTATAAACTGTTGTAGTTTAATTTAGATAACCTTGTAAATGTATTATAATGGTTTTCCTTTTATGAGATGGGGAGGTTACTTTTAGCCTAATTCCGCCACAGGTCATTTCCATGTAAAATGACCCATGAGCACCAACATGTGAAGTTTAAAGGAGCATGTCAAATGAAACCCTATATTATTGATATATACATTTTCAACCATTTTCCATCCTAAAAATGTGGAATAAACAAAGGCTTTGATTTCTGATCAAACAGATGGAAATGGGTCTTAGAAAACAGTTTTGTGAGCCAATGAATAGATAGCACAATGACTGGAAGTCTATGGGAATCTGCTAGCATGCTGCTAGCATGACATCTACCTCTAACTTCCATCATACTGGACAAAAAGACATACAAATGGTATCCATGAGTTCATCTGACCCTGGGGAAGTAGATCATGTGCATCATTGCCAAAATCCTGAAGTATCCATTTAACCACACAGACACGTTGTTTGTACAAACCCTCCAGAGGGTTTAGGGCAGAGGGATCATCAACTAGATTTAACCGTGGGATGATTTTTTTCTTGAGCGGATGGTCGAGAGCCGGAACATATTTACAAATTTGTAGACATCAAATTGATCGCAAGAAGCCTAAACAGATATAACATTTGACTAAAACATAATCATTTCAAACCGTCATTGCATTTGTTTTCGATCGCGTCCATCTATTATGCATGGGAATATTTGGGAGCTGATTTCCTGGTGTTTTTACAGTGTTTTATCTCCAACAATGAAAAAAAAACGTTTTTGTTTACTTTCTCAGAAAACTTGGGAGGTGAAATAAAACCACTGCGTGCCACCAGTTGGGGAACCCTGGTGTAGGGTTTAGTGTTGGTACTCAGAGGTGGGCTCGTGTCTAAGAGTAAACACTCCAAACAGGCCAGTGTCTGACGTACAGCCTGCTATAAACATGTAGAAGGGAGGGAGGGAGGGGCCACATCCAGATTTACGTCTGTAGATTAGGATTCTTTCACACAATTGTTGTAAACATTGTGAGAGGATTCCTTTGAATCAGACTCACATAAAATCAGACTACAGGATTTGTAGAATGTGTCTTACCTTATCTCCTTGTCTCCTTGTGTCCTTTATACTGTACTTCTGTGACCTGGTAGCTGAACCTCATGTACTGTAGAGTCAGAGTCATGCTGCTAGGCTGAGTGTGGATGTGTGTATGTATCCTACTGTATGGTAACTACAGAATGATAGACTGTTGGATAAAACTCTCCAAGACGTGAATATCCTGGCTTGGATTCATAACAGTCTGGCCCCATTTCACCCATGTTTACTTAGTCACAGGAGTTGTTGACCTGCATGGCCCTTGTATGAAGAGTTACAGCTTTAAAGGGATAGTTCACCCAAATTATAAAATTACATATTGGTTTCCTGACCCTGTAAGCAGCCAAGAGACAATCTATGACAGCAATCCATGCTTTGGTTTAGTTTCCCTGGCACTGTTTCCACATGCTAACATTTTAGAATTTGTGGCACAAATCCTACTTACACTACATAACCAAAAGTATGTGGAGAACTGCTCATCAATCATCTTATTCCAAAATCAGGTGCATTAATATGGAGTTGGTCCCCCCTTTGCTGCTATAACAGCATCCACTCTTCTGGGAAAGTTTTTACACTAGATGTTGGAACATTGCTGCGGGGACTTGCTTCCTTTCAGCCACAAGAGTATTAGTGAGGTTGGGCACTGATGTTGGGCGATAAGGCCTGGCGTTGCAATTCAATCCAAAGGTGTTCGATGGGGTTGAGGTCAGGGTTCTGTGCACGCTAGTTAAGTTCTTCCACACTGATCTCGACAATCCATTTCTGTATGGACTTTGCTTTGTGCACAGGGGCATTTTCATGCAGAAACGGGATAGGGCCTTTCCCAAACTGTTGACACAAAGTACAGAATTGTCTAGAATGTTATTGTGTCCTGTTGCGTTGACTTACCTTCACTGGAACTAAGGGGCCTAGCCTGAACCATGAAAAACAGCCCTATACCGTTATTCATCCTCCACCAAACTTTCCAGTTGGGGTAGGTAGCGTTCTCCTGACACCCCCATACCCAGATTTGTCCGTCGGACTGCCAGATGGTGAAGTGTGATTCATCACTCTAGAGAGCGCATTTCCACTGCTCCAGAGTCCAATGGCGGTAAGCTTTACACCACTCCAGCCCACACTTGGCATTGTGCCTGATGATCTTAGGCTTGTGTTCGGCTGCTCGGCCATGGATACCCATTTCATGAAGCTCCCGACTAACAGTTATTCAAATAAAATAAAATGTTACTGGTCACATACACATACTCACTAGATGTTATTGTGAGTGTAGCCGAAATGCTTGTGTTCCTAGCTGCTCCAACAGTGCAGTAATATCTAACAATTCACAAAAATACACAAAAAAATCGAAAAGTAAAAGAGTGGAATTGACTACCGACCCATTGCACTCACGTCTGTAGCCATGAAGGGCTTTGAAAGGCTGGTCATGGCTCACATCAACACCATTATCCCAGAAACCCTAGACCCACTCCACTTTGCATACCACAGCAACAGATCCACAGATGATGCAATCTCTATTGCACTCCACACTACCCTTTCCCACCTGGACAAAAGGAACACCTATATGAGAATGCTATTCATTGACTACAGCTCAGCGTTCAACACCATAGTGCCCTTAAAGCTCATCACTATGCTAAGGACCCTGGGACTAAACACTTCCCTCTGCAACTGGATCCTGGACTTCCTGACGGGCCGCCCCAGGTGATAAGAGTAGGTAACAACACATCCGCCACGCTGACCCTGACCGTGTGGTGCAAGGACAACAACCTCTCCCTCAACGTGATCAAGACAAAGGAGATGATTGTGGACTACAGGAAAAGGAGGACCGAGCACGCCCCCATTCTCATCGACAGGGCTGTAACAGGTTGAGAGCTTCAAGTTCCTTGTCGTCCACATCACCAACAAACTAAAATGGTCCAAGCACACCAAGACAGTCGTGAAGAGGGCACAACAAAACCTATTCTCCCTCAGGAGACTGAAAAGATTTGGCATGGGTTCTCAGATCCTCAAAAGTTTTTACAGCTGCACCATCGAGAGCATCCTGACGGGTTGCATCATTGCCTGGTATGGCAACTGCTCAGCCTCCAACCGCAAGGCAGTACAGAGGGTAGTGCGTACGGCCCAGTACATCACTAGGGCCGAGCAGTCGCACCCTCGGGTTCGTGCTGTGGGGGAGATCTTCGTGGGCTATACTCGGCCTTGTCTCAGGGTAGTAAGTTGGTGGTTGAAGATATCCCTCTAGTAGTGTGGGGGCTGTGCTTTGGCAAAGTGGGTGGGGTTATATCCTGCCTGTTTGGCCCTATCTGGGGGTAATGTAGGACGGGGCCACAGTGTCCCCCGACCCCTCCTGTTTCAGCCTCCAGTATTTATGCTGCAATAGTTTGTGTCGGGGGTCTAGGGTCAGTCTGTTATATCTGGAGTATTTCTCCTGTCTTATCCGGTGTCTTGGGTAAATTTATATTTGCTCCCTCTAATTCTCTCTCTATCCTTTTCTCTCTTTCTCCTTCTCTCTCTCTCTTTCTCTCTCTCTTTCTCTGAGGACCTAAGCCCTAGGACCATGCCCCAGGACTATCTGGCCTGATGACTCCTTGCTGTCCCCAGTCCACCTGGTCGTGCTGCTGCTCCAGTTTCAACTGTTCTGCCTGCGGCTATGGAACCCTGACCTGTTCACCAGATGTGCTACCTTGTCCCGGACCTGTTGTTTTGGACTCTATCTCTACCGCACCTGCTGTCTCTAACTGAATGATCGGCCAACTGACATTTACTCCTGAGCTGCTGACCTGTTGCACCCTCTACAACCACTGTGATTATTATTATCTGACACGGCAGGCCATCTATGAACGTTTGAACATCTTGGCCACGTTCTGTTATAATCTCCCCCTGACACAGCCAGAAGAGGACTGGCCACCCCTCATAGCCTGGTTCCTCTCTAGGTTTCTTCCTAGGTTCTGGCCTTTCTAGGGAGTTTTTCCTAGTCACCGTGCTTCTAAATATGAATTGCTTGCTGTTTGAGAGTTTATGCTGGTTTCTGTACAGCACTTTGTGACGTCGGCTGATGTAAAAAGGGTTTTATAAATACATTTAATTTGATTTGATTTGATTCCTGCCATCCAGGACCTCTATACCAGGCGCTGTCAGAGGAAGGCCCTAAAAATTGTCAAAGACTCCCGCCACCCCTGTCCATAGACTGTTCTCTCTGCTACCGCACGGCAAACGGTACCGGAGCGCCAAGTCTATGTCCAAGAGGCTTCTAAACAGCTTCTACCCCCAAGCCATAAGACTCCTGAACATATAATCAAATGGCTAACCAGACTATTTGCATTGCCCCCCCCCCCCACACGCTGCTGCTACTACTCTGTCATCATCTATGCATAGCCACTTTAATAACTCTACCTATATGTACATAATTACCTTAATTACCTCGACACCGGTGCCCCCCCTCACATTAACACATTCACTCTGTACCGGTACCCCCTGTACATAGCCCCGCTATTATTATTTACGGCCAGTCTTTAATTATTTGTTATTCTTATCTCTTACTTTTCTTGGGATTTTCTTGGGATTTGTGCCACAAATGCTAAACGTTAACATGTGGAAACAGTGCCAGTGAAACTAAACCAAAGCATGGATCAAATCAAATCAAATTGTATTTGTCTCATGCGCGGAATACAACAGTGAAATGCTTACTTACAATGCAGTTTTAAAAAAATACCAATGTGTACTTTTGGGTGAACTATCCCTTTAAGGGGTACAGCTGTGTTTTTTCCAGTTGGCTGTCTTGCATGTCTTTGTCGTTCTTTTCAGAGTATCTAGATGGGCTCTTCCTCCGTTTTCCCATAGCTGTGGGGATATATGTTACATCTCACTTGGCTCACGTTGGCTGCTGATTTAAATTGAATCAATGGTGTTTTATATTCCAGGAAAAACAGTAAAATGGCATATTTAGGTCATGCCCCCAAGGAGGTGAAACAATGGAGGTACAGGGAGAGCATGGAAGGAATGAAAATGTTTAGGACTTTTCAGACTGTGGAAATGTTTGACTTCTCTCTCCATCATTGTATTCCACTGCTGCTCTAAGGAGCCGGATAAGGGTTGTCTACATCTCTGTAGGAATTCCTGTTTTATTATTGAGGTTTAACTGCTCTGGGGAATGTACACGAATGTGTACAATACATCTACAAACTGTGCCACACAACATAAAAAAAGCGAAAGCACGGCATAACATTCTGTTTGAAACTTTGTAAACGTATCTAAAGTGAAGGAGCTTATTACCAATTATTATCCAACGAGCCTGAGTTTTCAACAACACAGATAGCCCTTTTAATTTGCATATCATGTAGCTGCCTACAATAGCTCCCCATGTCTACAGTACATGTGGTAGAGGCATAGCCGTATACACTGGTTCCCATAGCAGGCAAAGCTATGGCATCATTACAACCAGTTTACAACTAGAACTGATAACCTTGAGAACCTCCCTCAAGTCTATGTTCATTCTGTTAATTCCAAATGGCACCCTATTCCCTTCATAGTGCACTACTTTTGACCAGGGTCCGTAGGGAATAGGGTGCCATTTGGGACACATTCCATGTTCATTCTGATACCGTTTACCTCTAGCGCCGTCCCCTTTAGAACTACTATAGTGTTGGTGCATGCTGCCGGTAGTGGAGCTTACAGAGTCTGCGTGACCATCACAACCCCATTCCCCTCCCTAGCTGCACCCCTCCCTCGGCGGGGGGACAATAAGTCATTCAGACACGGCTCAGCTTTGTCACTGGTGATTGGCAGGAAGGTGGCTAGGGCCCTGGCTGCGTGGGAACATCCCGTCCCAAATGATTACCGGGTCCACAAGACAACGGATCCCCTCATTTATGACTGTCCAGAAAAAAACTGAGAAAAAAAGCTCTAAACACAAACAAACCAGGGCTGTTGGCGCTGCTATCTGCTGGTAGAGAGAGGTGAACACGTTGGTTCTCACGGAGCGACCCAGACCCATCTTCATGTTACACAGCATTACAGTGTTAGGGTTGGCTCACCATGCGTTGTGTTGTGTTCAGTCAGTGGAGATGCTCTACTTTCTGCTCTGCTCTGCTTTCTGCTCTGCTTGTAATTGTGAACACTATAGCCTACTGTAGCTGTTCCAACATGGAATGTTCTCAATGCACAATGAAAATCAAGCACACTTCATTCCCCTCACCTCTCATTCAGGCAAGAGTTTATACTTAGGGCTGTTTCACCAACTATGTGAGGGGACTGGTCTGGCCAATGATCTCATCTTTCCTGTAACTGGGTAATGTGGCCCCTCTCCTCCTATCATAATGAGAGTAAGCAGAGCAGGATGATCTGCAGAGGGGGTAGGTAGTCATGTTTAAAAACACAACATAAACCCAGTGTAGTCACAGACCAGACCACCCTGACTGCCGGGCCCAGAGCTAAACACAAATCCAGGTTCTCTCTCTCTTTAACCCTCTAACCTGCCTGCCTCCACCTCTGATTTCTCTCTCTCTCTAACCCTCCAACCTGCTTGCCTCCACCTCTGATTCTCTCTCTCTCTAACCCTCCAACCTGCCTGCCACCACCTATGATACTCTGTTCCTGGAGAGCTACATCCTGTAGGTTTTTGCTCCAACCCTGTTCCTGGAGAGCTATTTTCTGTAGGTTTTCACTCCAACCCTGTTCTTGGAGAGCTCATTCCTGTAGGTTTTCACTCCAACCATGTTCCTGGAGAGCTACTTCCTGTATATTTTTGCTCCAACCCTGTTCCTGGAAAGCTACTTCCTGTAGGTTTTTGCTCCAACCCTCTTCCTGGAAAGCTACTTCCTGTAGGTTTTTGCTCCAACCCTGTTCTCAGAGAGCTATTTCCTGTAGGTTTTTTACTCTAACCCTGTTCCCGGAGAGCTACGTCCTGTAGGGTTTTGCTCCAACCCCAGTTGTAACTAACCTGCTTCACACCCCCCCAGCCATGTACAGTACCAGTCAAAAGTTTGCACACACCTACTCATTCAAGGGTTTTTCTTTATTTGTACTATTTTCGAGGTTGTAGAATAATAGTGAAGACATCAACTATGAAATAACACATATGGAATCATGTAGTAACCAAAAAAGTGTTAAACAAATCCAAATATATTTTAGATTTTAGATTCTTCAAATTAGCCACCCTTTGTCTTGAAGACAGCTTTGCACACTATTGGCATTCTCTCAGTCACTTCACCTGGAATCCTTTTCCAACAGTCTTGTTAGAGTTCCCAGATATGCTGAGAATTTGTTGGCTGCTTTAGCTTCACTCTGTGGTCCAACTCATCCCGAACCATCTCAGTTGGGTTGAGGTCAGGTGACTGTGGAGGCCAGGTCATCTGATGCAGCACTCCATCACTCTCCTTCTTGGTCAAATAGCCCTTACACAGCCTGGAGGTGTGTTGGGTCATTGTCCTGTTGAAAAACAAATGATAGTCCCAGTAAGCGCAAACCAGATGTGATGGCGTATCACTGCAGAATGCTGTGGTAGCCATGCTGGTTAAGTGTGCCTTGAATTCTAAATAAATCACTGACTGTGTCACCAGCAAAGCACCCCCACACCATCACACCTCCTCCTCCATGCTTCATGGTGGGACCCACACATGCGAAGATCATCCCGTTCACCTACTCTGTGTCTCACAAAGGCACGGCGGTTGGAACCAAAAATCTCAAATTTGGACTCATCAGACAAAAGGACAGATTTCCACCGGTCTAATGTCCATTGGTCGTGTTTCTTGGCCCAAGCAAGTGTCTTCTTCTTATTGGTGTCCTTTAGTGGTGGTTTCTTTGCAGAAATTCGACAATGAAGGCCTGATTCACGCAGTCTCTTCTGAATAGTTGATGTTGAGATGTGCCTCTTACTTGAACTCTGTAAAGCATTTTTTTGTGATGCAATTTCTGAGGCTGATAACTATAATGAACAGAGGTAACTCTGGTTCTTCCTTTCCTGTTGAGGTCCTCATGAGAGCCAGTTTCATCATAGCGCTTGATGGTTTTTGCGACTGCACTTGAAGAAACTTTCAAAGTTCTTGAAATGTTCTGTATCGACTGACCTTCATGTCTTAAAGTAATGATGGACTGTCGTTTCTCTTTGCTTATTTGAGCTGTTTTTTCCATAATATGGACTTGGTCTTTTATCAAATAGAGCTGTCTTCTGTATACCAACCCTACCTTGTCACAACAGAACTGATTGGCTCAAACACGTTAAGAAGGAAAGAAATTCCACAAATGAACTTTTAACAAGGCACACCTGTTAATTGAAATGCTTTCCAGGTGACTACCTCATGACGCTGGTTGAGAGAATGCCAAGAGTGTGCAAAGCTGTCATCAAGGCAAAGGGTAGCTACTTTGAAGAATCTCAAATATTAAATATATTTAGATTTGTTTAACACTTTTTTGGTTACTACATGATTCCATATGTGTTGTTTCATAGTTTTGATGTCTTCACTATTATTCTACAATGTAAAAAATAAAGAAAAACCCTTGAATAAGTAGATTTACAAACTTTGACTGGTACTGTATGTATCTAGGTAGAGACCTACATGGGGCCCAATGGACGCAAGTTGGATGGAGAAAGAGCCACACTGTGCAGTTGGTTCAACATTCAACTCAAAATGTACTTTATTCTCCCTTGTGGACAACTACTTCCTCCTTCAGGAAGTGACACAACACTGTATTTAAGTGCAGTTGCCTCGACTAACCCACTACCTCAATACATCAGTCAGCTTTGAGCTTTTCACTCTCTATGTCCCAAATGGCACCCTATCCCCATAGGGATCTAGTAAAAGTAGTGCACTATATAAGGTATAGCGCACCATTTGGGACACTTGGAACACACCCTCTTTTCCACACCCAGCTTCATAAAATCATACTGACGTCTCAATGGCTGATGCAAATCAGTCCCAGCATGCCGTGCACTTTAATAACATTCCCCCAATGCTCTGGTTACCTCAATCAGGAAACTTTTGTGTTGCTCAGGGGAAAACGCTATCCTCTAAATCAGTAGAGCTAGCTAAGGTCTAGACTCTAGAATAAAACAAATGTGCCGCAACCTGGTTTTGAAAGCCAATTTAAGTTGGATGGAGAAAGTCTAGCTACAGTCCACACTGCTGTTATATGAGCATAAGGTATTTATTCATCCAGCTCCAGTAGAATGTTTTTTGAAAGTACATTTTAGAGTGAAATGTTTTGTCCAAAGTTGTGCTGGTTACTAGGCAACACTAGTGGGGGTTCATCCAGGAACAACTCAGGTCTCCCTCTCCTCTCTTCCTGTCTACCTCCGATAGGAAGGATCCCTCATCATGAGATATCCATCTGGATAGTTAATAAAGGCTGCCTCTCAAATCTTATCCTATTCCCTACATAGTGTCACACCCTGACCGTAGTTTGCTTTGTATGTTTCTATGTTTTGTTTGGTCAGGGTGTGATCTGAGAGGGCATTCTATGTTGGATGTCTTGTTTGTCTGTTTCTGTGTTTGGCCTGATATGGTTCTCAATCAAAGGCAGGTGTTAGTCATTGTCTCTGATTGGGAACCATATTTAGGTAGCCTGTCTTGTGTTTGGTTTTGTGGGTGGTTGTTTCCTGTCTTTGTGTTTGTTGCACCAGATAGGGCTGTTTAGTTTTTTTCACGTTTCTTGTTTTGTATTTTGTTCATGTCCAGTTTTCCTAGATTAAAAACATGAACTATAACCACGCTGCATTTTGGTCCGCCTCTCCTTCCCAGGAGGAAACCCGTGATAGAACCACCCACCACAACAGGACCAAGCGGCGTGGTGACAGACAGCGGGAGCAGGAGCAGAGCAAGGAGGACTGGACATGGGAGGAAGAGTTGGACGGAAAAGGACCCTGGGCACAGCCAGGAGAATATCGCCGCCCCAAAGAAGAGCTGGAGGCGGCAAAGGCGGAGAGGCGCTGGTATGAGGAGGCAGCACAGCGGCGTGGATGGAAGCCCGAGAGTCAGCCCCAAAAATGTATTGGGGGGGGGACAGGAAGTGTGGCGAAGCCAGGTAGGAGATCTGCGCCAACTTCCTGTGCTTACCGGAGGGCGAGAGAGACCGGGCAGGCACCGTGTTAAGCTGTGGAGCGCACGGTGTCCCCAGTGCGGGTGCATAGCCCGGTGCGGTACATACCAGCTCCGCGTATCGGCCGGGCTAGAGTGGGCTCTGCGCATCTGGTCTCCAGTGCGTCTCCTTGGGTCGGCATACATGGCACCAGCCTTACGCATGGTGTACCCGGTTCGCCTGCACAGCCCAGTGCGGGCTATTCCACCTCGCCGCACTGGCAGGGTGACCGGGAGCATTCAACCAGGTAAGGTTGGGCAGGCTCGGTGCTCAAGAGCTCCAGTGCGCCTGCATGGTGCGGTCTATCTAGTACCACCTCCACGCATCACCCCTCCGGTGGCAGCTCCCCGCACTCGCCCTGAGGTGTGTGTCCTCGGCCCAGTACCACCAGTGCCGGCACCACGCACCAGGCCTACAGTGCGCCTCGTCTGTCCAGCGCTGCCGGAGTCTCCCGCCTGTCCGGCGCTGCCAGAGCTTCTGCCCCTGAGTCCAGAGGCGCCAGAGCTCCTCCGTCCAGCGCTGCCGGAGCCTTCCTCCTCTCCAGCGCTGCCGGAGCCTTCCTCCTCTCCAGCACTGCCGGAGCCTTCCTCCTCTCCAGCGCTGCCGGAGTCTCCAGTCTGCCCAGCGCCGCCTGAGCTGCCCGTCTGCCCTGCGCCATCAGAGCAGCCAGTCTGCAAGGAGCCGCCAGAGCCGCCAGTCTGCAAGAAGCCGCCAGAGCCGCCAGTCGGCAAGGAGCCGCCATTGCCGCCAGTCAGCCAGGAGCCGCCAGTGCCGCCAGTCAGCCAGGAGCCGCCAGTCAGCCAGGAGCCGCCAGTGCCGCCAGTCAGCCAGGAGCCGCCAGTGCCGCCAGTCAGCCAGGATCCGCCAGAGCCGCCATTCAGCCAGGATCCGCCAGAGCCACCAGTCAGCCAGGATCTGCCAGAGCCGCCATTCAGCCAGGATCTGCCAGAGCCGCCATTCAGCCAGGATCTGCCAGAACCGCCATTCAGCCAGGATCTGCCAGAGTCGTCAGCCAGTACGGAGCTACCCCTCTGTCCCGAGCTGCCCCTCTGTACCGAGCTGCCCCTCAGTCCAGTGGGGTCATTTAGAAGGGTCGCCGTGGTTAGGAGGCCACGGAAGCGGACAACGAGGCGGACTAAGACTATGGTGAAGTAGGGGCCACGTCCAGCACCAGAGCCGCCACCGCGGACAGATGCCCACCCAGACCCTCCCCAATAGGTTCAGGTTTTGCGGTCGGAGTCCGCACCTTGGGGGGTACTGTCACACCCTGACCATAGTTTGCTTTGTATGTTTCTATGTTTTGTTTGGTCAGGGTGTGATCTGAGTGGGCATTCTATGTTGGATGTCTTGTTTGTCTGTTTCTGTGTTTGGCCTGATATGGTTCTCAATCAGAGGCAGGTGTTAGTCATTGTCTCTGATTGGGAATCAAATCAAATCAAATCAAATGTATTTATATAGCCCTTCGTACATCAGCTGATATCTCAAAGTGCTGTACAGAAACCCAGCCTAAAACCCCAAACAGCAAGCAATGCAGGTGTAGAAGCACGGTGGCTAGGAAAAACTCCCTAGAAAGGCCAAAACCTAGGAAGAAACCTAGAGAGGAACCAGGCTATGTGGGGTGGCCAGTCCTCTTCTGGCTGTGCCGGGTGGAGATTATAACAGAACATGGCCAAGATGTTCAAATGTTCATAAATGACCAGCATGGTCGAATAATAATAAGGCAGAACAGTTGAAACTGGAGCAGCAGCATGGCCAGGTGGACTGGGGACAGCAAGGAGTCATCATGTCAGGTAGTCCTGGGGCATGGTCCTAGGGCTCAGGTCAGTTGAAACTGAAACAGCAGCATGGCCAGGTGGACTGGGGACAGCAAGGAGTCATCATGTCAGGTTGTCCTGGGGCATGGTCCTAGGACTCAGGTCCTCCGAGAGAGAGAAAGAAAGAAAGAGAGAAGGAGAGAATTAGAGAACGCACACTTAGATTCACACAGGACACCGAATAGGACAGGAGAAGTACTCCAGATATAACAAACTGACCCCAGCCCCCCGACACATAAACTACTGCAGCATAAATACTGGAGGCTGAGACAGGAGGGGTCAGGAGACACTGTGGCCCCATCCGAGGACACCCCCGGACAGGGCCAAACAGGAAGGATATAACCCCACCCACTTTGCCAAAGCACAGCCCCCACACCACTAGAGGGATATCTTCAACCACCAACTTACCATCCTGAGACAAGGCTGAGTATAGCCCACAAAGATCTCCGCCACGGCACAACCCAAGGGGGGGGGGGGCGCCAACCCAGACAGGATGACCACAACAGTGAATCAACCCACTCAGGTGACGCACCCCCTCCAGGGACGGCATGAGAGAGCCCCAGTAAGCCAGTGACTCAGCCCCTGTAATAGGGTTAGAGGCAGAGAATCCCAGTGGAAAGAGGGGAACCGGCCAGGCAGAGACAGCAAGGGCGGTTCGTTGCTCCAGAGCCTTTCCGTTCACCTTCCCACTCCTGGGCCAGACTACACTCAATCATATGACCCACTGAAGAGATGAGTCTTCAGTAAAGACTTATAGGTTGAGACCGAGTTTGCGTCTCTGACATGGGTAGGCAGACCGTTCCATAAAAATGGAGCTCTATAGGAGAAAGCCCTGCCTCCAGCTGTTTGCTTAGAAATTCTAGGGACAATTAGGAGGCCTGCGTCTTGTGACCGTAGCGTACGTGTAGGTATGTACGGCAGGACCAAATCAGAGAGATAGGTAAGAGCAAGCCCATGTAATGCTTTGTAGGTTAGCAGTAAAACCTTAAAATCAGCCCTTGCTTTGACAGGAAGCCAGTGTAGAGAGGCTAGCACTGGAGTAATATGATCAAATTTTTTGGTTCTAGTCAGGATTCTAGCAGCCGTATTTAGCACTAACTGAAGTTTATTTAGTGCTTTATCCGGGTAGCCGGAAAATAGAGCATTGCAGTAGTCTAACCTAGAAGTGACAAAAACATGGATTCATTTTTCTGCATCATTTTTGGACAGAAAGTTTCTGATTTTTGCAATGTTACGTACGTTTATTTGAGACGACTGTACAACCATTAAGATTAATTGTCAGATTCAACAGAAGATCTCTTTGTTTCTTGGGACCTAGAACAAGCATCTCTGTTTTGTCCGAGTTTAATAGTAGAACGTTTGCAGCCATCCACTTCCTTATGTCTGAAACACATGCTTCTAGCGAGGGCAATTTTGGGGCTTCACCATGTTTCATTGAAATGTACAGCTGTGTGTCATCCGCATAGCAGTGAAAGTTAACATTATGTTTTCGAATAACATCCCCAAGAGGTAAAATATATAGTGAAAACAATAGTGGTCCTAAAACGGAACCTTGAGGAACACCGACATTTACAGTTGATTTGTCAGAGGACAAACCATTCACAGAGACAAACTGATATCTTTCCGACAGATAAGATCTAAACCAGGCCAGAACATGTCCGTGTAGACCAATTTGGGTTTCCAATCTCTCCAAAAGAATGTGGTGATCGATGGTATCAAAAGCAGCACTAAGGTCTAGGAGCACGAGGACAGATGCAGAGCCTCGGTCCGATGCCATTAAAATGTAATTTACCACCTTCACAAGTGCCGTCTCAGTGCTATGATGGGGTCTAAAACCAGACTGAAGCATTTCGTATACATTGTTTGTCTTCAGGAAGGCAGTGAGTTGTTGCGCAACAGCCTTCTCTAAAATGTTTGAGAGGAATGGAAGGTTCGATATAGGCCGATAGTTTTTTATATTTTCTGGGTCAAGGTTTGGCTTTTTCAAGAGAGGCTTTATTACTGCCACTTTTAGTGAGTTTGGTACACATCCAGTGGATAGAGAGCCGTTTATTATGTTCAACATAGGAGGGCCAAGCACAGGAAGCAGCTCTTTCAGTAGTTTAGTTGGAATAGGGTCCAGTATGCAGCTTGAAGGTTTAGAGGCCATGATTATTTTCATCATTGTGATATAGTACTAAAACACTTGAGCATCTCTCTTGATTCTAGGTCCTGGCAGAGTTGTGCAGACTCAGGACAACTGAGGTTTGGAGGAATACGCAGGTTTAAAGAGGAGTCCGTAATTTGCTTTCTAATAATCATAATGTTTTCCTCAAAGAAGTTCATGAATTTATCACTGCTAAAGTGAAAGTCATCCTCTCTTGGGGAATGCTGCTTTTTAGTTAGCTTTGCGACAGTATCAAAAAGGAATTTAGGATTGTTCTTATTTTCCTCAATTAAGTTGGAAAAATAGGATGATCGAGCAGCAGTAAGGGCTCTTCGGTACTGCACGGTACCGTCCTTCCAAGCTAGTCGGAAGACTTCCAGTTTGGTGTGGCGCCATTTCCGTTCCAATTTTCTGGAAGCTTGCTTCAGAGCTCGGGTATTTTCTGTGTACCAGGGAGCTAGTTTTTTATGAGAATTCTTTTTAGTTTTTAGGGGTGCAACTGCATCTAGGGTATTGCGCAAGGTTAAATTGAGATCCTCAGTTAGGTGGTTAACTGATTTTTGTCCTCTGGCGTCCTTGGGTAGGCAGAGGGAGTCTGGAAGGGCATCAAGGAATCTTTGTGTTGTCTGTGAATTTATAGCACCATATAGCACCATATAGCACCATATTTAGGTAGCCTGTTTTGTGTTGGGTTTTGTGGGTGGTTGTTTCCTGTCTTTGTGTTTGTTGCACCAGATAGGGCTGTTTCGGTTTTTTCACGTTTCTTGTTTTGTATTATGTTCATGTCGAGTTTTCCTAGATTAAAAACATGAACTATAACCACGCTGCATTTGGGTCCGCCTCTCCTTCCCAGGAGGAAAACCGTGACACATAGGGCCATAGTGCACTATGTGCCCTGGTCAAAAATAATGTACTATATAGGGGGCCATATACAAAATGTGTCCTCTGTTCTGAGGTAAATCTATAAACTGTCGTGGACCGTACTCAGTTGGCTGCCCAACACTAAAGTTGTTCAGCACACAGGAAAACATTCACACTATTTACTTTATTCTACATAAGTGGAAGTATCCAATTTTAATCATACAGCGACGAGAAAAAACAATATCTTTAGGGTGCGAACATACTGGAGCATATTACCATCTTAGTGACATACAGTACATGTCTGCTGCTAGCTATATCGAAGGGCAATCGATGTGCCCTTGAGCAAGGCATTTAACCCAAATTACTTCTTTATGTCGCTCTGGATAATGTTTACGAATGGCATTGAAAGGATAAATATCCCATCTCATTTTCAAGCGGGTTCGAGAGTGAAAAAGAGTGAAAGACAATAGTTGAACAGTTTTGAACAAATGTATTTCTTCCAAAATTAAGGAAGGCGAATGCGAATGCAGCTAGCTAATTCAGTCTACTAAAACACCCGGCTCAAACAGAGAGGGATGCTATATTAGCTAGCTGGCTACAGCTATCCAACAATGGAACAATGGAAGTCAAGGTAAGCTTTTGGTTTTATTAATTTATTGCCACTGGGGCCTGCCGGTGTAACAGCTAAACTGATTTCTGACTGTACACTGTACTGCATGATTTTAGTGGGTTTAGTAACGTGTTAGTTCTACTAGGTATGTTGACTATGACGTGACAACGACGTGGGCTGTGAGTAGCGTTTAGAGGTTATGATATGAAGGTTTGGCTTGGAAAGTTTTTTTGCCTGTTCACAAACAGCTGATGTGTTGTGCACTTAAGTCCACAGTGATGAGAAAAGTTGAGAGGAGGAGAGCACGTAGATAGTTGCGAGAAGGAATTATATACAGTACGGGTCAAAAGTTTGGACACCAACTCATTCAAGGGTTATTCTTTATTTTTACTATTTTCTACGTTGTATAATAATAGTGAAGACATCAGAACTATGAAATAACACATATGGAATCATGTAGTAACCAAAAAAGTGATACACAAATCAAAATATATTTTAGATTATAGATTCTTCAAAGTAGCCACGTTTTGCCTTGATGACAGCTTTTTCCAATAGATTTTAAGGAGTTCCCAGCACTTATTTGCTGCTTTTCCTTCACTCTGTGGTCCAACTCATCCCAAACCATCTCATTTGGGTTGAGGTCAGGTGATTGTGGAGGCCAGGTCATCTGATGCAGCACTCCATCACTATTCTTCTTGGTCAAATAGCCCTTACATAGCCAGGAGGTGTGTTGGGTCATTGTTCTGTTGAAAAACTAATTTGGACTCATCAGACCAAAGGACAGATTTACAGCGGTCTAATGTCCATTACTCATGTTTCTTGGCCCAAGCAAGTCTCTTCTTATTATTGGTGTCCTTTAGTAGTGGTTTCTTTGCAGCAATTCGACCACGAAGTCCTGTTTCACCCAGTCTCCTCTGAATTGTTGATGTTGAGATGTGTCTGTTACTTGATCTCTGTGAAGCATTTATTTGGGCTACAATGAACTTATCCTCTTATCCAGCAGATCCTCTAACTCTGGGTCTTCCTTTCCTGTGCCGGTCCTCATGAGAACCAGTTTCATCATAGTGCTTGATGGTTTTTGCGACTGCACTTGAAGAGACTTTCAAAGTTCTTGAAATGTTCCGGATTGACTGACCTTCATGTCTTAAAGTAATGATGGACTGTCGTATTGACATAATATGGACTTGGTCTTTTACCAAATAGAGCTATCTTCTGTATACCACCCCTACCTTGTCACAACAGAACTGATTGGCTCAAAAGTATTAATTAAGAAGGAAAGAAATTCCACAAATTAACTTTTAACAAGGCACACCTGTTAACCTCTTAGTCCGCCCCATCCCGCATGCGGTATCGTTACTACAGCCTCAAGCTCATTAGCATAACGCAACGTTAGCGAAAATAAATACGAAATAAATATGCCTGTTCTCAAGCTTATCCTTTTCTTAACAATCCTGTCGTCTCAGATTTTCAAAATATGCTTTAGAACCAGAGAAAATCACTAATTTGTTTAAGAGTGGTGATAGCTAGCTTAGCGTTAGCATTAGCATTTAGCACGCAACATATTCACAAAAACCAGCCAAGGAATCAAATAAAATAATTTACCTTTGAAGAACTTCAGATGTTTCAATGAGGAGACTCTCAGTTACATAGCAGATGTCCAGTTTTTCCTGAAAGATTCTTGTGTAGGACACATCGTTCCCTTTTGTTGCTATGCATATGGCTACCGAAACTAACCGAAAATTCAGTCACCTACATGTCGAACTTTTTTCCGAATTAACTCCATAATATCGACTGAAACATGGAAAACGTTGTTTGAATCAATCCTGAAGGTGGTTTGTCATATTTCTCTCCATTGAAAGCACCGTCCTTGTAGCCTGGTTTGTTCTGAGATTTGAATGGAAAAATACCGGGACCTGACTTTTGAGCACCAATTGGCACGCAGACACCTAGCGGGACACCTGGTAAATGTAGTCTCTTATGGTCAATCTTCCAATGATATGCCTACAAATACGTCACAATGCTGCAGAGACCTTGGGGAAACAAGAGAAAGAGTCCGTTCATTCCTGTCGCATTCACAGCCATATAAGGCGATCATGGAAAACGTAGCCTCAGAAATCCTGTGCATTTCCTGGTCGGTCATACATCTTGGTTTTGCCCGAAACATTTGTTCTAAGGGACTCACAGTGAAAATCTTTGCATTTCTGGAAACGTAAGACTGTCTTCTTTCCAAAGCTATCAATTCCAAGCATATTCGAGCATCTTTTCGTGACAAAATATTGCGCTTAAAACGGGCACGTCTTTTTATCCAAAAATGAAATACTGCCCCTATAGGACTAACAGATTAATTGAAATGCTTTCCAGGTGACTGCCTCATGAAGCTGTTTGAGAGAATGCCAAGAGTGTGCAAAGCTGTCATCAAGCCAAAGGGTGGCTAATTTGAAGAATCTCAAATATAATATATATTTTGATTTGTTGAAAACTTTTTTGGTTCCTACATGATTCCATATGTGTTATATGTGTTATTCTACAATGTAGAAAATAATATAAATAAAGACAAACCATTGAATGAGTAGGTGTGTCCAAGCATTTGAATGGTACTGTACATTTTTTTGTTATTTCAACTTTATTTAATCAGGTAGGCCAGTTGAGAACAAGTTCTCATTTACTACTGCGACCTAGCCAAGATAAAGCAAATCAGTGCGACAACACAGAGTTATACATGGGACAAACAAACGTACAGTCAATAATACAATAGAAAAATCTGTATACAGTGTGTGCAAATGAAGTAAGGAGGCAAGGCAATAAATAGGCCATAGTGGCAAAGTAAAATGATCAATTAACACTGGAGTGATAGATGTGCAGATGAGGATGTGCAAGTAGAAATACTGGTGTGTGCCTCCCGGGTGGCGCAGTGGTTAAGGGTGCTGTACTGCAGTGCCAGCTGTGCCACCAGACACTCTGGGTTTGAGCCCAGGCTCTGTCGTAACTGGCCTCGACCGGGAGCACACAATTGGCCTACCGTCGTCCGGGTTAGGGAGGGTTTGCTGGTAGGGATATCCTTGTTTCATCGTGCACCAGCGACTCCTGTGGCGGCCCGGGCGCAGTGCGCGCTAACAAATGTTGCCAGATGCACAGTGTTTCCTCCGACACATTGGTGCGGCTGGCTTCCGGGTTGGATGCGCGCTGTGTTAAGAAGCAGTGTGGCTTGGTTGGGTTGTGTATCGGAGGACGCATGACTTTCAACCTTCGTCGATACCACGAAATTGGGGAGAAAAAGGGGTAAAATTCAACAACAAAAAATGCTGGTGAGCAGAAGCAAGTTAGTTATAACTGGGGTTGGAGCGTAAACCTACAGGAAGTAGCATTCCAGAAACAGGGTTGGAGCAAAAATCTACAGTAAGTAGCTCTCCAGGAACATCGTTGGCGCAAATACCTACAGGAAGAGTGGCTACTGGGAAGAATCTATAATCTAAAATATATTTTGGGTTACTACATGATTCCTACATTATTTTACAATGTAGAAAATAGTTAAAATAAAGAAAAGCCCTTGAATGAGAATGTGTGTCCAAACTTTTGAGTGGTACTGTATATACAATGAGCAAAGTGATCATGCTGTTTTAATGTAGCTGCTATGAAAGTGAACTGTGTTTGCGTGAGATCAGGGGTGTGTTCATTCCACCGATTCACAGGGATAAACATTCCTGAATTTGTCCAACAGAAACTCACATTTGAAACTGTTGGACTAAGGATTACAACCTAGATCAGCTAGATACAGGCAAGAGTGTGCACGGCGGCATTGAATGTGTCACTGTCTGTCACCTAGATTAAAATTCTCTAGATCTGTGCACCTACCTACATTGTAAACTTTCATTCATAGGCTAGGTTGCAGCAACCTCATGATGGGTATAGGGAAAATAAGAGTATCATGTAGCAACCTAAACCTATTGATGTTGCAATGAGCTGGGTGAATGGAATATAAAGGACAGTCATCCAATATGCTGTAATAGAAATAAGGCCATGCTCATTATACACAGGTCATAAAGTACCACTTGGTGACTCCCCTGGCTGCTGCTTGCCTCATGCGTCCATTATACAGAGCGAGAGAGAGGGACAAGGAGAGAGATGGGAAAAGTGAGAGAGGTGAATAGAGAGAGAAAGCGAGGGAGTGGGAGAAAAAGAGAGAGCAAAAGATAGAGTGAGAGAGGGAGAAACAGAGAAGTAGAGAGAGATTTACCAAATTTGACCAAATTACTGTACAACAGACCACTTATTCACCCTGCACAAGTCTTCTCATGCTTTGTTGACTTAAAAAAACACTTTTAACTCAATTTGGCATGAGGGTCTGCTATACAAATTGATAGAAAGTGGTGTTGGGGGAAAAACATACGACATCCATGTACAAAAACAACAAGTTTGCTGTTAAACTTGACAAAAACACACTTATTTCCACAGGGCCATGGGGTGAGACAGGGATGCAGCTTAAGCCCCACCCTCTTCAACATATACAGTGCCTTGCGAAAGTATTCGGCCCCCTTGAACTTTGCGACCTTTTGCCACATTTCAGGCTTCAAACATAAAGATATAAAACTGTATTTTTTTGTGAAGAATCAACATCAAGTGGGACACAATCATGAAGTGGAACGACATTTATTGGATATTTCAAACTTTTTTAACAAAACAAAAACTGAAAAATTGGGCGTGCAAAATTGGAAAAAATTTACAAAAAAACAGAGCAAACTAGAATGCTATTGGATCCTAAACAGAGAGAACACAGTGGCAGAATACGTGACCACTTTGACTGACCCAAAATTCAGGAAAACTTTGACTATGTACAGACTCAGTGAGCAGAGCCATAGGCAGACCTGGCTCTCAAGAGAAGACAGGCTATGTGCACACTGCCCACAAAATGAGGTGGAAACTGAGCTGCACTTTCTAACCTCCTGCCCAATGTATGACCATATTAGAGACACATATTTCCCTCAGATTACCCAGACCCACAAAGAATTCGAAAACAAGTCCAATGTTGATAAACTCCCACATCTGTTGGGTGAAATACCACAGTGTGACATCACAGTAGCAAGATTTGTGACCTGTTGCCACAAGAAAAGGGCAACCAGTGAAAAGTTTTTTACTTTAACTATTTGCACGTTGTTACAACACTGTGTATTTACATAATATGACATTTAAAACATCTTTATTATTTTGGAACTTGTTTTAGTGTAATGTTTGCTGTTCACTTTGTATTGTTTATTTCACTTTTGTTTATTATCCATTTGCTTTGGCAATGTAAACATGTTTCCCATGCCAAAAAAGCCCTTAAATTGAAATGAGTTGAAGAGACCCTCCCTGAGTTGGACCACCCCAGAAGATGTTCCCTCTGAGCATCACAGTCAGCTGCAGAGAGAGATTGGAGCAGCCCAGGGGAGAACAGGTCGAGCTAGGGAAAAGTTGTTTGAAGAACTTGAGTGTTGTGAACTCCCCTGGTTGCAAAAAGGTGGATTTTCTTTGGCTGTGAATAGAAAGTGAGAGAAACGACCTTGTATGTGTGCGTATGTCTGCATGTGTTTGTGCACATTTGTGTGTGTCTGTGTGGAATTATTTAGACTTATGAGATGCTGTCGGGAGTGAGGACAGTTCCCTGGGACCACCACGGCTGCAGGGCCTGGAGTAGGGGAATGTGTTTAGACCAAAAGTGTGTGTGTGGTTATTGTCTCGGGAGACAGACTCATCTGTGTTACATCCACGAAAGTCGCTGTAAGCCTCCAACCCCATTGTTTTTCTGCTAGCAGCATCGTGTATGGCTCATCACCAGGGTTACTCACGATAAGGCTTGGTTATTATTAGCAGTGGATCATTGAACTGTATGGATGGATCCATTATGAGTACAAACAAAAACAAAGAAAGGTGGTTTGTACTGTATATTTTCAATAGAGTAAATATTACTATATTAGAAATGCAAGACAAATACATCATAATATTATTATCACATTGTTACAATATGCTGCAACAGGTTTTTCTACCCAACATATAAAACTGTTTTGATGCTTTGGCACTGCCCTGTTTGCTGTGGCAGACAGTGATGAGCACACTTACTGTACGGTATAGTGTCAGTACTGTACAGAAAGACAGTAGCTACCCATGACACTTGAATGACCTGACAACGGTCTGCTTGAACAAGGCAACCATTATCCTACAGACAGTAGGGTATTTCCAGATAAGAGAAAAGCATACAGGACATGTACTTGAGACGTCCACAACATAACAGGACTTAAAGAGCATTGACTTAACTCCAAACATACTGAGACAGGGAGTACACCAAAATGACATACTGTTTTTTTAAATTCACTTTGGTGCAATTTTCACAAGTACGGTATGTGGTACATTTTCACAACTGTAAGCATAAACATCGAAACAGATCATCGAAATACCTCATGTTTCAAAACTCTAATCACTTTTTCAATTGACTGAGTACAACAAACAATTTCACAAAGTCACCTGTTCACTGCACCAAATTACTCTATCAATTAGGATACATATTCAATCTTAGTATCTGCTTTTCAAAATGCAATATTCACTTTACCTAAGATGTGATTTTCTTGTCAGTTGTTAATACGATTAACTATAACTTAATAAAACTGCTCAAAACTGCTCATTACTTAACCAAAATAATGTAATGCCTAGTTAACAAATATATACTGAACAAAAATATAAACGCAACATGTAAAGTGTTGGTCCCATGTTTCATGAGCTGAAATAAATATCAGTGAAATGTTCCATACGCACAAAAGGCTTATTTTTCTCAAATGTTGGTCACAAATTTGTTTACAGCCCTGATAGTGAGTATTTCTCCTTTGCCAAGACAATCCATCCACCTGACAGGTGTGGAATATCAAGAAACTAATTAAACAGCATGATCATTACACAGATAAAAGGCCACTCTAAAATGAACAGTTTTGTTACACAACACAATGCCACAGTTCCCTTGCCTACCTGGTTAAATAAAGGTGAAATAAATAAATAAAGTTGTCTCAAGTTTTGAAGGAGTGTGCAAATGGCATGCTGACTGCAGGAATGTCCACCAGAGCTGTTGCCAGAGAATTGAATGTTAATTTCTCTACCATAAGCCGCCGACAATGTTGTTTCAGAGAATTTGGCAGTACATTCAACTGGCCTCACATCCGCAGACCACGTGTAACCACGCCAGCCCTCCACATCCGGCTTCTTTACCTGCGGGATCGTCTGAGACCAGCCACACGGACAGTATTTCTGTCTGTAATAAAGACCTTTTGTGGGGAAAAACTCATTCTGATTGACTGGGCCTGGCTCCCCAGTGGGTGGGCCTATGCCCTCCCAGGCACACTTTGCCCCTGCCCAGTCATGTGAAATCCATAGATTAGGGCCTAATGAATTTATTTAAATTGACTGATTTCCTTATGTGAACTGTAACTGAGAAACATTTTTGAAATTGTTAAATGCATGTTAAATTTATGTTAAATTTATATATTTTTCAGTATAGTTTGATAACTGCTGAGCACCATACAATTCAATATTTTTTATCTAATAAATGTATAAATTTGACATAACTTTATGTTGGATGGTAAAACCAAATCCTATATGGATGTGGCTGCACTACGTTATCATTCTCCATCAGCCAATGTGCTTCATCAGGACGAAGTGGAAAGATTCACTGTGCTACCATTTGGAATTATAATGTTGGGAACAATGCACTGCTGAAATACCTGGGTTGTATAACAATATATTTCACTCATTATCTGCATTTCATTGATGAATTTTATGAATTTCAAGCAGCAAAACAGCCGATACAAGTCACGTAGAAAGGTGATCTTGCACAATGTTGCATTGGGAGGAAATGGAATACAACACCTTGCTACGTTTTTACAGTAGCTGCTTTACAATACCCTATAAGTATACACATGTACTGTATAAGGATAATGAACTGCAAGACTGACATATTTCTCAACATGCCCACAACCTGCCATTGGATAAAACATTTTTCTATTATTATTGCATGTCAAGTTATAGTCAAGTACTGCATTGAAAATGATATTTACCATCTACTATTCTTTCTATTCAGCATTTCATAAAGAATAGTTTTGAAATTTGAATTTTATATTTTTTGATTTTGGATTAAGTGGTAGTTAAAATGGGGGCATTACAAGTGTTACCAGTTTATAGTTTTGTACTTAGAGTTTTGAAAAGCAGCTGGGTTATAGCGGGGGCTGCCTGGCTCTGGCTTCAGGATGATAAACTGGGACAACGGTCTGTCTGGTGTCTGTTATTCTGAAAGCAACATCCCACTGTTTCTCCCGGAGCTCCGATTACTCAGACATGTGTCAGGAAAGGCCTGGGTCATGTCTTATTTTCTTTCTCACCTCTCACTCTCGCTCGCTCTCTCACTCTCTCTCTCCCGTGCTCTCTCTCACTTCCACGCACTCTCTCACTCTCGCTCTCTCTGTCTCTCTCATTCCTATCTTGCTCTCTCTCTGTATCTCCTCTCTCGCTCGTTCTCTCTGTGTCTGTCTCTCTCTTTCTTTATCTGCCTCTCTCTCTCTCTCTGCAAATGAATACACCTTAAAGACGAGGGCTTAGCATGAGGCCCACATGAAGCTGGCGGACAGCCAGGCCCTAAAGACCTGTTATCTCCAGTGTGTGTGTGTGTGTGTGTGTGTGTGTGTGTGTGTGTGTGTGTGTGTGTGTGTGTGACCAGCTCCAGCAAGGGTACACTGAACAATCTAATCAAATGTTGTTGTCGAATTCAACAGCTGTAGACTTACCCAGAAATGCTTACTCACGAGCACTTTCCCAATAATGCAGAGTTAAAAAGTAAGAACATTTTGCAAATAGAAAATAGTAACACAATAAAAACCAATCATGAGACTGTATACAAGGGGTACTGGTACCGAGTCAATGTGCCGGGGTACGGGGCAGTTGAGGTGGGATTCGGAAAGTATCCAGACCCCTTTTCCCACATTTTGTTACATTAAAGCCTTATTCTATTTTTTTTTCCCATTATTATCGATCTACACACAATACCCCATCATGACAAAGCAAAAATAGGTGTTTAGAAATGCAGCAAATGTATTCAATATAACAAACAGAAATACCTTATTTACATAAGTATTCAGACCCTTTGCTATGAGACTCAAAATTGAGCTCAGGTGCATCCTGTCATGACGTTGGCCTGGGGGTAGGTTTATGACAGTCATGAATACCTCTTCCCCATTTTTTCTCTCTCTACCCTACAGAAATGTGAAAACCCCTTAGTTAACAAAGAGATTCTGGGAACATCAGAAGGTGGGGGGAAATTAACTATATTCTGGTAATCTGACCAATTGAACATATGCGGTGGTACTTAATCCATATGATGTCAGTTCGGTTGTTATCTGGGACATTCTCATCAATGATAGGATGACATAAACTCTACAGTGGAAAGTCTGCACATTGTAGTTATCGGATTCACATGGAATTGTTGTTCAATTTAAATGTTTGAATATAAAATTATTGGTGAAGAGATGAAACGTAATTTTAGCTTCCAAATGAGAGATTTGGGTTTTCATAAGGTTAGGGCTCTGCTCAATCAGTGGCCCGCCCCTGTGACGAGACATGGCTTTAAAAAAAAATATATATATATATATATATATATATATATATGTATATATATATAAAGCCTTGACGAAAATGTAACCTCCTGTTCCAAGTACGTGAGGTCTGCAGCCTCTGCGTTAAAAGGACTAGCATGTCAACAACAGAATTAAGCCAACCTCAGTGTGAGCTTTGTTTGCTAATGGTATGAACTTTGAACTCTTATTCACTACAGAAGTGATACCTCCTAGCCGTTGAGTTAGCCACAGCAGCTGCAAACTCGGGCTAGGAAAGAACAGACAGAGTATTCCATCTACCACACAACTGTCACGCCCTGGCCTTAGTATTTTGTGTTTTCTTTATTATTTTGGTCAGGCCAGGGTGTGACATGGGTTAATTATGTGGTGTGTTTAGTCTTGTTTTTTTGTAGGTATTGGGATTGTGGTATAGTGGGGTTATCTAGAAAAGTCTATGGTTGCCTGAAGTGGTTTTCAATTAGAGGCAGGTGTTTATCATTGTCCCTGATTGGGAACCATATTTAGGCAGCCATATTCTTTTAGTGTTTCGTGGGTGATTGTTCCTGTCTCTGTGTTTGTTTGCACCAGATAGGCTGTTTAGGTTTTCACGTTACGTTTCTTGTTTTGTATTGTTCATGTTTATTTGTTTATTAAACATGTATCAAAATTACCACGCTGCATTTTGGTCCTCCTCTCCTTCACCGCAAGAAAACCGTAACAACAACGACGTTACTACAACGTATCCAATTGACCACCAGAGAGATTCTTCAAAGGACAAAGGACTCGGTTTGGCAACACGGCCTTCCATCTATCACCAACCTACCGAAGCGAATATTTATTGCATTTTCCTTTTCCAAATGGGCCGTAATGTTGAATGCATAAGATACTGTATTTACGATAGCACAGCTTCTCCCTGTCCCTCAGTCTTCCCGCTCTTTCACTCAAACCCAGCCCCCTTTCTTTTATGTAAACAGCTGTCATATCTGTTCCGCCCGCTAGGGACGTTTTCCTTTATGATGTAATTTGTAATCAAGGTATGATTCTTTCTTTGTATATGTAATTCTGTGTGATTAGTTAGGTATTCTGCTGATTCAACTTGTTAGACAGGGTTTGTGAAGATAACCAAGAATTTACAACTTTCAGATGAGACTGAATTAAGATGACGATTATTATTGACTCCTATTGATGTAAAATACTACTAGGTCTTTCAGAGTTTATTCGGAAGATAACAGCTCTATAAATATTATTTTGTGGTGCCCCGACTCTCTAGTTAATTACATTTACATGATTAGCTCAATCAGGAAATATTAATTACGGAGAAAGGATTTTATAGAATAGCATGTCATATCACTTAATCCGGCATAGCCAAAGACACAACAATCCTGTTGACATTTATCATCCTTGCGATGTTTCTACAACTTGATTGGAGTCCACCTGTGGTAAATTCAATTGATGGGACATGATTTGGAAAGGCACACACTTATCTATATTAAGTCCCACAGTTGACAGTGCAAAAACCAAGCCATGCGGTCGAAGGAATTGTCCATAGAGGTCTGAGTCAGGATTGTGTCAAGGCACAGATCTGTACCAAAACAATTCTGCAGCATTGCAGAACTGAACAATCAGGGGGAAAAGGGCCTTGGTCAGGTAGGTGACCAAGAACAGGATACTGACAGAGCTCCTCTGTGTAGATGGGAGAACCTTCCAGAAGGACAACCATATCTGCAGCACTCCACCAATCAGGCCTTTATGGTAGAGTGGCCAGACGGAAGCCACACCTCAGTAAAAGGCACATGACAGCCCGCTTGTAGTTTGCCAAACGGCACCTAAAGGGCTCTCAGACCATGAGAAACAAGATTCTCTGGTCTGATGAAACGAAGATTGAACTCTTTGGCCTGAATGCCAAGCATCACATCTGGAGGAAACCATGCACACTCCCTATGGTGAAGCATGGTGGTGGCAGCATCTTGCTGTGGGATGTATTTCAGGGGCAGGGACTGGGAGACTATTCAGGATCGTGGGAAAGATGAATCGAGCAAAGTACAGAGAGACCCTTGATGTAAACTTGCTCCAAAGCACTCAGGACCTCAGAATGGGGCGAAGGTTCACCTTTCAACAGGACAAAGACCCTAAGCACACATCCAAGGCAACACAGGAGTGGCTTCGGGACAAGTCTCTGAATGTCCTTGAGTGGCCCAGCCAGAGCCCGGGCTTGAACCCGATCGAACATCTCTGGTGAGACCTGAAAATAGCTGTGCAGCGACTCTCCCCATCGAACCTGACAGAGCTTGAGAGGATCTGCAGAGAAGGATGGGAGAAACACCCCAAATACAGGTGTGCCAAACTTGTAGCGTCATACCCAAGAAGACTCGAGGCTGTAATCGCTGCCAAAGCTGCTTCAACAAAGTATTTATGTAAATGTGATATTTCAGTTGTTGTTTTTTTAATAAATTTGATACATAAAAAAAAAAAAACGATTTTGCTTTGTCATTATGGGGTATTGTGTGTAAATTAATGAGGAACAAAAAAATATTTAATCCATTTTACAATGAGAACATAGATAAAAAGGTCTGCAATTTACCTTGAGGTATTTTTGTTCAGGTGAACAAAAGCTTGAGACTTCCTTCACACTTGAAGCAGCGCACCTGTTCAAATTAAATCAAATGTCATGCTTCGTAAACAACAGGTGTAGACTTATGGGCCCTTTCCAACAATGCAGTTGTTGTTTACAAAGAGGCGCACCCTTTCCCCCAATCAGGAGTGTATGTGTGTGTGTGTGTGTGTGTGTGTGTGTGTGTGTGTGTGTGTGTGTGTGTGTGTGTGTGTGTGTGTGTGTGTGTGTGTAGTAGATGTGAAACTCGCCCATAGCAAGTTGCTGTGTGTGTGGGTGATGACGGCTCACAAACATAGCCAGTTAGACTAATGGCCACACCCTGGTGTCCACTGCCAAGCCCTGACAGAATATATCTTAACAAATGAGCAGGCTAAGAATGTCTCTGTGGTCATTCAGAATGATTAAAGGAGCTAAGCGAACCTTGAAGAACAGATTTAGACAGCTTCTCAGTAATTGCTGCATCACTTTGATAATAATTTAACCTCCCATCTCCACCACTTTGATAATAATTTAACCTCCCATCTCCACCACTTTGATAATAATTTAACCTCCCATCTCCATCACTTTGATAATGATTTCACCTCCCATCTCCACCACTTTGATAATAATTTAACCTCCCATCTCCACCACTTTGATAATAATTTAACCTCCCATCTCCATCACTTTGATAATGATTTCACCTCCCATCTCCACCACTTTGATAATGATTTCACCTCCCATCTCCATCACTTTGATAATTTCATCACTTTGATAATGATTTAACCTCCCATCTCCATCACTTTGATAATAATTTAACCTCCCATCTCCATCACTTTGATAATGATGTCACCTCCCATCTCCATCACTTTGATAATGATTTAACCTCCCATCTCCATCACTTTGATAATGATTTCACCTCCCATCTCCATCACTTTGATAATGATTTAACCTCCCATCTCCATCACTTTGATAATAATTTCACCTCCCATCTCCATCACTTTGATAATAATTTAACCTCCCATCTCCATCAAAACCACCATTTTAGTGTGTGCCGTATGTGCCTCTCATATGTCTGTTGTTTGTGTAAACCATATTATCCATAAGATGACTAGCTAGCTACTCAAACACACAGTGGGGTATGCGGTCTATCGCTCTTTAACATCCAAACCCATTTCCTCTGGCAGCATCCTCAGCGTTCTCCAAGTCTAAACTATGCGGTAAGCATAAACAGTCATTACGCCCACATCTTAAGAGCCAATGTGCCACAGTGAAAAGAAGTCTGTGTGATCAGAAGGAGGCACTGTATGTCTGCTCGTTGAGAATACAGTAGCACTGATCAAAGCTCTGTGCTATTACAAAAGACTCCTGTGATGTTTGAGGATCTCAGATGTTTCTTTATAGATCCCATTTGGCCGCTGACTTCTCCTCAGTCCACACAATGACCCCAACCAATCACCTGAGTTTCTAGACTTTAAGAAAGGTCTTCATTGTTCTCAATGACTGAATCACAGTAATTTAATATACAGTGTGTGTGTGTGTCCTTGTTCTTGTTCTGCTATGGCTCAGTAGGGTAATGTTTGGTACTGTGTTGGGTGCTGTGACTTTTCCCCTTTCACATTGCCATCGATGGCCCACGCAGGAGGAACAATGGCCCCTCTTTGTCGGGGTCCTGTCGGACAGGTATTTCCTTACAGTGAGATCTCAGACAAGGAGAGAGAAGAAAGGTCACGTTTCCACAAAACATTAAGCCTCCCTTCTCTCTTCCTCCCTCTTTCTCCTTCACAATTTCTCTCTAGCCCCTCTCTCTCTCCCCCGTCTTTCTCTCTAGCCCCTCTCTCTCTCCCCCGTCTTTCTCTCTAGCCTCTCTCTCTCTCCCTCCCCCAAGTCTTTCTCTCTAGCCCCTCTCTCTCTCCCTCCCTCCCCCAAGTCTTTCACTCTAGCCCTTCCCTCTCTCTCTCCCCCAAGTCTTTCTCTCCAGCCCCTCTCTCTCTCCCTCCCCCAAGTCTTCCTATCTAGCCTCTCTCTCTCTCCCTCCCCCAAGTATTTTCCTCTAGCCCTCTCTCTCTCTCTCCCCCAAGTCTTTCTCTCCAGCCCCTCTCTCTCTCTCCCTCCCTCCCGCAAGTCTTTCTCTCCAGCCCCTCTCTCCCTCTTTCCCTCCCCAAGTATTTTCCTCTAGCCCCTCTCTCTCCCTCCCCCAAGTATTTTCCTCTAGCCCCTCTCCCTCTCTCCCACCCCCAAGTCTTTCTCTCTAGCCCCTGTCTCTCTCCCTCCCCCAAGTCTTTCTCTCTAGCCCCTCTCTCTCTCCCTCCCCCAAGTCTTTCTCTCTAGCCCCTCTCTCTCTCCCTCCTCAAGTCTTTCTCTCTAGCCCCTCTCTCTCTCCCTCCCCAAGTATTTCTCTCTAGCCTCTCTCTCTCCCTCCCCCAAGTATTTTCCTCTAGCCCCCAAGTCTCTCTCTCCCTCCCCCAAGTATTTTCTTCTAGCCCCTTCTCTCTCTCCCTCCCCAAGTCTTTCTCTCTAGCCCCTCTCTCTCTCCCTCCCCAAGTCTTTCTCTCTAGCCCCTCTCTCTCTCCCTCCCCAAGTCTTTCTCTCTAGCCCCTCTCTCTCTCCCTCCCCCAAGTCTTTCCCTCTAGCCCCTCTCTCTCTCCCTCCCCCAAGTCTTTCTCTCTAGCCTCTCTCTCTCTCCCTCCCCAAGTATTTCTCTCTAGCCCCTCTCTCTTTACCTCCCCAAGTCTTTCTCTCTAGCCCCTCTCTCTCTCCCTCCCCCAAGTCTTTCTCTCCAGCCTCTCTCTCTCTTCCTCCCCAAGTCTTTCTCTCTAGCCCCCCTCTTTCTCCCTCCCTCCCCAAGTATTTCACTCTAGCCCCTCTCTCTCTCTCCCCCAAGTCTTTCTCTCCAGCCTCTCTCTCTCTCTCCCTCCCCCAAGTCTTTCTCTCTAGCCCCTCTCTCTCTCCCTCCCCAAGTCTTTCTCTCTAGCCCCTTCCTCACTCCCCCAAGTCTTTCTCTCTAGCCCCTATCTCTCTCTCCCTCCCCCCCCCAAGTCTTTCTCTCTAGCCCCTCCCCCCACCCCCAAGTCTTTTCTCTCTAGCCCCTCTCTCTCTCTCCCTCCCCAAGTCTTTCTCTCTCTCCCCAGCCCTTCCCTTCTCTCTCCCCAAGTCTTTCTCTCTAGCCCCTCTCTCTCTCTCCCCCAAGTCTTTCTCTCTAGCCCCTCCCTCCCTCCCCCAAGTCTTTCTCTCTAGCCTCTCTCTCTCCCTCCCTCCCCCCAAGTCTTTCACTCTAGCCCCTCTCTCTCCCTCCCCAAGTCTTTCACTCTAGCCTCTCTCTCTCTCCCTCCCCAAGTCTTTCTCTCTAGCCCCTCTCTCTCTCCCTCCCCCAAGTCTTTCTCTCCAGTCTCTCTCTCTCTCCTCCCAAGTCTTTCTCTCTAGCCCCTCTCTCTCTCTCCCTCCCTCCCCCAAGTCTTTCACTCCTAGCCCTTCCCCCTCTCTCTCTCCCCCAAGTCTTTCTCTCCAGCCTCTCTCTCTCTCTCCCTCCCCCAAGTCTTTCTCTCTAGCCCCTCTCTCTCTCCCTCCCCCCCCAAGTCTTTCTCTCTAGCCTCTCTCTCTCTCTCTCTCCCTCCCCAAGTCTTTCTCTCTAGCCCCTCCCTCCCCCAAGTCTTTCTCTCTAGCCCCTCTCTCTCTCCCTCCCCAAGACTTTCTCTCTAGCCCCTCTCTCTCCCTCCCTCCCCCAAGTCTTTCACTCTAGCCCCTCTCTCTGTCCCTCCCTCCCCCAAGTCTTTCACTCTAGCCCTCTCCTCTCTCTCTCCCCCAAGTCTTTCTCTCCAGCCCCTCTCTCTCCTCCCTCCCCAAGTCTTTCTCTCTAGCCTCTCTCTCTCTCCCTCCCCAAGTCTTTCTCTCTAGCCCCTCTCTCTCTCCCTCCCCTCCCTCCCCCAAGTCTTTCACTCTAGCCCCTCTCTCTCTCCCCTCCCCCAAGTCTTTCACTCTAGCCTCTCTCTCTCTCTCCTCCCCAAGTCTTTCTCTCTAGCCCCTCTCTCCCTCTCCCTCCCTCCCCCAAGTCTTTCAGCTCTGGCCCTTCCCTCTCTCTCTCTCCCCCAAGTCTTTCTCTCCAGCCTCTCTCTCTCTCTCCCTCCCCAAGTCTTTCTCTCTAGCCCTTCCCTTCTCTCCACCAAGTCTTTCTCTCTAGCCCCTCTCTCTCTCTCTCCCCAAGTCTTTCTCTCTAGCCCCTCCCTCCCTCCCCCAAGTCTTTCTCTCTAGCCCCTCTCTCTCTCTCCCTCCCCAAGTCTTTCTCTCTAGCCACTCTCTCTCTCCCCTCCCCAAGTCTTTCTCTCTAGCCCCTCCCTCCCTCCCCCCAAGTCTTTCTCTCTAGCCCCTCCCTCCCACAAGTGTTTCTCTCTAGCGTCTCTCTCTCTCTCTCCCTCCCCCCCAAGTCTTTCTCTCCAAGCTCTCTCTCTCTCCAGCCTTTCTCTCTCCCTCCCTCCCTCCCCCAAGTCTTTCACTCTAGCCCTTCCCTCTCCCTCCCTCCCCCAAGTCTTTCTCTCTAGCCCCTCTCTCTCTCTCCCTCCCCAAGTCTTTCTCTCTAGCCCCTCTCTCTCTCCCTCCCCAAGTCTTTCTCTCTAGCCCCTCCCTCCCTCCCCCAAGTCTTTCTCTCTAGCCCCTCCCCCTCCCTCCCCAAGTCTTTCTCTCCAGCCTCTCTCTCTCTCTCCCTCCCTCCCTCCCCCAAGTCTTTCATTCTAGCCCTTCTCTCTCTCTCCCTCCCCAAGTCTTTCTCTCTAGCCCCTCTCTCTCTCCCTCCCTCCCCCAAGTCTTTCACTCTCTCTAGCCCTTCCCTCTCTCTCTCTCCCCAAGTCTTTCTCTCTCAGCCCCTCTCTCTCTCCCTCCCTCCCCAAGTCTTTCTCTCCAGCCTCTCTCTCTCTCCCTCCCTCCCTCCCCCAAGTCTTTCATTCTAGCCCTTCTCTCTCTCTCCCTCCCCAAGTATTTCTCTCTAGCCCCTCTCTCTCTCCCTCCCTCCCCCAAGTCTTTCACTCTAGCCCTTCCCTCTCTCTCTCCCCCAAGTCTTTCTCTCTAGCCGCTCTCTCTCTCCCTCCCCCAAGTCTTTCTCTCTAGCCCCTCTCTCTCTCTCTCCCTCCCCAAGTCTTTCTCTCTAGCCCCTCTCTCTCTCTCCCCTCCCCCCCAAGTCTTTCTCTCCAGCCTCTCTCTCTCTCTCCCTCCCTCCCCCTCCCCCAGTCTTTCTCTCTAGCCCCTCTCTCTCTCTCTCTCCATCCCCCAAGTCTTTCCCTCTAGCCCCTCTCTCTCTCCCTCCCTCCCCAAGTCTTTCTCTCCAGCCTCTCTCTCTCTCTCCCCCCAAGTCTTTCTCTCTCGCCCCTCTCTCTCTCTCCCTCCCCCAAGTCTTTCTCTCTAGCCCCTCTCTCTCTCCCTCCCCAAGTCTTTCTCTCTAGCCCCTCTCTCTCTCTCCCTCTCTCCCGCAAGTCTTTCTCTCCAGCCCCTCTCTCTCTCTCCCCCAAGTCTTTCTCTCCAGCCCCTCTCTCTCTCCCCCAATTCTTTCTATCTAGCCCCTCTCTCTCTCTCCCTCCCCCAAGTCTTTCTTTCTAGCCTCTCTCTCCCCTCCCTCCCTCCCCCAAGTCTTTCACTCTAGCCCTTCCCTCTCTCTCTCTCCCCCAAGTCTTTCTCTCCAGCCCTCTCTCTCTCTCTCTCCCTCCCCAAGTCTTTCCCTCTAGCCCCTCTCTCTCTCCCTCCCCCAAGTCTTTATCTCTAGCCCCTCCCTCCCTCCCCCAAGTCTTTCTCTCTAGCCTCTCTCTCTCTCCCTCCCTCCCTCCCCCAAGTCTTTCATTCTAGCCCTTCTCTCTCTCTCCCTCCCCAAGTATTTCTCTCTAGCCCCTCTCTCTCTCCCTCCCTCCCCCAAGTCTTTCACTCTAGCCCTTCCCTCTCTCTCTCTCCCCCAAGTCTTTCTCTCTAGCCCTCTCTCTCTCCCCTCCCCCAAGTCTTTCTCTCTAGCCCCTCTCTCTCTCTCTCCCTCCCCAAGTCTTTCTCTCTAGCCCTCTCTCTCTCCTCCCCCAAGTCTTTCTCTCCAGCCTCTCTCTCTCTCTCCCTCCCCCCCAAGTCTTTCTCTCTAGCCCCTCTCTCTCTCTCTCTCCATCCCCAAGTCTTTCCCTCTAGCCCCTCTCTCTCTCCCTCCCCTCCCCAAGTCTTTCTCTCCAGCCTCTCTCTCTCTCTCTCCCCCAAGTCTTTCTCTCTCGCCCCTCTCTCTCTCCCCTCCCCAAGTCTTTCTCTCTAGCCCCTCTCTCTCTCCCTCCCCAAGTCTTTCTCTCTAGCCCCTCTCTCTCTCTCCCTCTCTCCCCCTCTCTCTCTCCTCCCCCAAGTCTTTCTCTCCAGCCTCTCTCTCTCTCCCCCAAGTCTTTCTCTCCAGCCCCTCTCTCTCTCCCCCAATTCTTTCTATCTAGCCCCTCTCTCTCTCTCCCTCCCCCAAGTCTTTCTTTCTAGCCTCTCTCTCTCTCCCTCTCTCCCCAAGTCTTTCTCTCCAGCCTCTCTCTCCCTCTCTCCCTCTCAAGTCTTTCTCTCCAGCCTCTCTCTCTCTCCCTCCCCCAAGTCTTTCTCTCCAGCCTCTCTCTCTCTCTCCCCCCCCCCAAGTCTTTCTCTCTAGCCCCTCTCTCTCCCTCCCCAAGTCTTTCTCTCTAGCCCCTCTCTCTCTCCCTCTCTCTTTCCCTAGTAAGTCTTTCTCTCTAGCCCCTCTCTCTCTCCCTCCCCAAGTCTTTCTCTCTAGCCCCTCTCTCTCTCTCCCCCAAGTCTTTCTATCTAGCCCCTCTCTCTCTCCCTCCCCAAGTCTTTCTCTCTAGCCTCTCTCTCTCTCCCTCCCCCAAGACTTTCTCTCTAGCCCCTCCCTCCCCCAAGTCTTTCTCTCTAGCCTCTCTCTCTCTCCCTCCCCCAAGCCTTTCCCTCTAGCCCTTCCCACCCCCCAAGTCTTTCTCTCCAGCCCCTCTCTCTCCCCTCCCCAAGTATTTTCCTCTAGCCCCTCTCTCTCTCCCTCCCCAAGTATTTTCCTCTAGCCCCCTCTCTCTCCCTCCCCAAGTCTTTCTCTCTAGCCCCTCTCTCTCTCCCTCCCCCAAGTCTTTCTCTCTAGCCCCTCTCTCTCTCCCCAAGTCTTTCTCTCTAGCCCCTCTCTCTCTCCCTCCCCCAAGTATTTTCCTCCCAAGTAGCCCCCTCTCTCTCCCTCCCCAAGTATTTTCCTCTAGCCCCTCTCTCTCTCCCCTCCCCCAAGTCTTTCTCTCTAGCCCCTCTCTCTCTCCCTCCCCAAGTCTTTCTCTCTAGCCCCTCTCTCTACATCCCCAAGTCTTTCTCTCTAGCCCCTCTCTCTCTCCCTCCCCAAGTATTTTCCTCTAGCCCCTCTCTCTCTCCCTCCCCCAAGTATTTTCCTCTAGCCCCTCTCTCTCCTCCCTCCCCAAGTCTTTCTCTCTAGCCCCTCTCTCTCTCCCTCCCCCAAGTCTTTCTCTCTAGCACCTCTCTCTCTCCCTCCCCCCAAGTATTTTCCTCTAGCCCCTCTCTCTCCCATCCCCCAAACATTTTCCTCTAGCCCCTCTCTCTCTCCCTCCCCAAGTCTTTCTCTCTAGCCTCTCTCTCTCTCCCTCCCCCAAGTATTTTCCTCTAGCCCCTCTCTCTCTCCCTCCCCAAGTCTTTCTCTCTAGCCTCTCTCTCTCTCCCTCCCCCAAATATTTTCCTCTAGCCCCTCTCTTTCGCTCTCTCTCCCTCCTCCAAGTACTACTCTTAACCTCTTCTGTCTTCCTTCTTTCCTCTCCACCTTCTTTTACCTCCATGTATTTGTCTCTTGAAATTGAGAGCTTCCTGTGAAATAATACTCTAAGAAGTAGGTCTAACCTCCAGGGGATTCTGTCAGGTTGTTGGCGTAGTTGTGTTGAACAGGAAAGACCTCTAACAGGATGATATCCCTACAGTGACAAATACATAGTAAACATGCAGTTACAGAGTATGTCTTAGTGATTTACATGATTCTGATGCAGTGTCTCTGTGTAGGCGTCTTTAGTGGTTAGATATAACATTCATTTTTGAAAAAAGTACTCAGTTATCATACTTGAGTAAAGTAAAGATACCTTTATTGAAAATGACTCAAGTAAAAGTGAAAGTCACTCAGTAAAATACTACTTGAGTAAAACTCTAAAATGATTTGGCTTTACATATACTTAAGTATCAAAAGAATATGTAATTGCTCAAATTTACCAAAGAGGTATCAAAAGTAAAAGTGTAAATAATTTTAAATTCCTTGTGTAATGCAAACCAGACTGCACAATTTTCTTCTTTTTTAAATGTATGGACAGCCAGGGACACACTCCAATACTCAGACATAATTTACAAACAAAGCATTTGTGTTTAGTGAGTCGGTCAGATCAGAGGTAATAGGGATGACCAGGGATGTTCTCTTGATAAGTGTGTGAACTGGACCATTTTCTGTCATGTTAAGCATTCAAAATGTAACGAATACTTTTAGGTGTCAGAGAAAATGTATGGTTTAAAAAGTACATTATTTTCTTTAGGAATGTAGTGAAGTAAAAGTCAAATAAAAAATATATATATTAATAGTAAAGTAAAGTACAGATACCCCAAAAAACAAGTTAAGTAGTACTTTAAAGTATTTTTACTTAATTACTTTACACCACTGATTACATCTCAGGTTCAGACTGACTTACAGCGATATTATCACTGACCTGGTGTACTTTATTATCAAATACTTTATTACTTTACTTTATTAGGTTATAACCTGCCATAAGCATGTCATAGAGAAGTCACAAGCTGAAACGCTGTAAAATAAAGTATTTGTTTTCACAAGCAGGTCATTGTAATGTCATCTGAGTACACCTCTATTTTTTTTCTCTCTCTCCCTCTTCTGCCCTCCTGTCTCCTCCCCTGTCTCCCCTGTCTCCTCCTTCCCTCCCCCATCTCCCCTGTCTCCTCCTTCCCTCCCCTGTCTCCCCTGTCTCCCCTGTCTCCTCCTCCCCTACCCCGTCTCCCCGTCTCCTCCTTCCCTCCCCCATCTCCCCTGTCTCCTCCTTCCCTCCCCTGTCTCCCCTGTCTCCTTCTCCCCTCTCCCGTCTCCTCCTTCCCTCCCCCCTCTCCCCTGTCTCCTCTTGTCAAGGCTCTAGGTAATGGCTAAAGCAGGGCCTGGCTACCTGGCTCTCTGCCTGGCTCTGGATCTTAACTCCTCTCTCTCCTCTTCAACCTGTTCCACAGTCCCCATGGTTTCATAATGGAATGATTTTCCTAGTTATTGTTTTTCCAAAAGCCCTTCTCTCTCCCTCTCAGTGTCTCTGTCTCCAGGGGTATGTACGCCTGTCTGTTGCCCTCTTCATTCCTTTAGAGACAATGAGACCTTGGCACAAGGATGCTTTGTTTACAGGAAACCAAGATGAGTGGGATTGAAAATAAATGACTAGTGGGGCTGAGGTAGTTTGTAATCTGTTTCAACTCAGAATGTACTAAATAGTAATAGAATAGAATATCATAGCATTTCATAAAATAGAATAGATTTAACTATAGTTACCTGTTTTGCCTCAGAGTACACAGTGTAAGGATATCCTCCTGGTTAGGAAACACCAAACACACTCATGGCTGGTAATGGTTACCACAGTGACAGTTCTCTGCAGTAGTAGTTGTGGTGGTTCCACATGTTGATGCTCCTGGCTATAGAGCTGTGGTTGGATCTGACCGGTGTGTGAACTTCTATCAACTCTGTTCTGTTGTAACTGACTTTCTCTCTGCCCTGCCCCCCGCCCCCACCTTCCTCCCCTCACTCCCCTGAGGGATCCACTCAGTCTGGTAACATGTGGTGCCGGCCCGGTCTGGAACAATCTCCTGAGCCCAGTGATAAGAGCACAGAGCACTGGGCATGCTGCCGGAGTAGTCAGGGAGGGAACGGGTGTGTGTGTGTTGAGAGAAGACAAGTATACTGTCCAGGACCCTGGGCCTTGATAACATCATCCTTGGGCCTGTAACTTGAGCCAGGAGAAGAACTCTCTCCGAGAAGACCTCTAACTCTCTCTGAGAAGACCACTGACTCTCTATGAGAAGACCTCTATCTCTCTCTGAGAAGACCTCTAACTCTCTCTGAGAAGACCTCTATCTCTCTCTGAAAAGACCTCTGAATCTCTCTGAGAATACCTCTATCTCTCTCTGAGAAGACCTCTATCTCTCTCTGAAAAGACCTCTGAATCTCTCTGAGAATACCTCTATCTCTCTCTGAGAAGACCTCTGAATCTCTCTGAGATCTCTGACTTGAAATGTTGGCTTACTTTACACACATACACACTCTCTACCTCCCTATAAAGTACCTCCCTTTCTTTCTTTCTTTCTCTCTCTCTCTCTCTCTACCTTCATACTCTCTCTCTGCCTTCCTATATAGTACATCTCTGTCTCTCTCTCTCAATTCAATTCAATTCAAGGGCTTTATTGGCATGGGAAACATGTGTTAACATTGCCAAAGCAAGTGAGGTAGACAACATACAAAGTGAATATATAAAGTGAAAGTGAAGATTTCATCTGGAGAGAGAGGGGAGAAAGATGCGAGCACAGGGTAAAGAACCAGGATACAAACGGTCGGAACAACCTGCCTTGTAGAGATAGGGGGGGAAGGTGAGCAGAATCAAGGACGGCAAGGTTTGAGCAAGGGAAGAGATGATTGGAGAGAAAAGGGGGAAGAAGGAAGGCTGGGACGGCGCGATACCATCCGAGTAGGGGCAGTGTGGGAAAAATTAACAGTAAACATTACACATACAGAAGTTTCAAAACAGTAAAGACATTACAAATGTCATATTATATATATATATACAATGTACAAATAGTTAAAGGACACAAGATAAAATAAATAAGCATAAATATGGGTTGTATTTACAATGGTGTTTGTTCTTCACTGGTTGCCCTTTTCTCGTGGCAACAGGTCACAAATCTTGCTGCTGTGATGGCACACTGTGGAATTTCACCCAGTAGATATGGGAGTTTTTCAAAATTGGATTTGTTTTCGAATTCTTTGTGGATCTGTGTGATCTGGGGGAAATATGTCTCTCTAATATGGTCATACATTGGGCAGGAGGTTAGGAAGTGCAGCTCAGTTTCCACCTCATTTTGTGGGCAGTGAGCACATAGCCTGTCTTTTGAGAGCCATGTCTACAACACTCTCTTTCTCTCTCTCTCTCTCTCTCTCTCTCTCTCTCTCTCTCTCTCTCTCTCTCTCTCTCTATCTCCCACCTATCTCTCTCTCTCTCTCTCTCTCTCTCTCTCTCTCTCTCTCTCTCTCTCTCTCTCTCTCTCTCTCTCTCTCTCTCTCCCACCCTATCTCTTGCTCTATCTG
This sequence comes from Oncorhynchus nerka, assembly GCF_034236695.1. Classification (NCBI taxonomy): domain Eukaryota; kingdom Metazoa; phylum Chordata; class Actinopteri; order Salmoniformes; family Salmonidae; genus Oncorhynchus; species Oncorhynchus nerka. The sequence goes on from NC_088417.1 coordinate 88,186,194, forward strand.
CCTCCCTCTTAATGTCATCATTTTTAAAAGGAAACTCCACTCAGAAACAATATTTTGATCTTTTTTTCCATTAGTCCACTGTTGATACGGTCCCAAAATGTTTTGCATGTCAGTCAAGTTAAAAAATATACCAAAAGATAGTTTTTGAGTGGAGTTTGCTTTAAATTTTACTGCAGTGGGCTAAATCAGGGTCACAAAGAGTGTTTCATGGTAGTCTTAAACAAATCTACAAAGTATACACCTCACACACACGGTTATGGGCTTTAAAAAAGACACCTGTAACATGTCAGATATATAGTGGAAATCTATCACATTTTTAGTTTGCATCTCAATATTACACTTTATAAACATCACAGAAGACTTAAAAATATATATTATTTTTATATATATGTGAAACAGCAGATTTTCACATGTAAAAAAATATATATAATTATGAAATTATGAAAAATATGAATAACATTCCACCCATGAGGCCACTAGGTCATGTGACTGCAGGAAAGGGCTACTGTTAATGAATCAGCTTTTTGGGGAGGACTTAAATCAGCCAGATATATATATTTTTCATTTCAGTTTCCATTAGCAATGAGGAGAGAGCATAAATAAAAGCGGGGAAGAAAACAATTTGACAACTTTTTAGTACTGGCCCTCTTGTCCCTCTCACTCTCTCTCTCTCCCTCCCTTAAGGCAGCCCTCAGCACCTCTGATTCAGAGGGGTTGGGTTAAATGCAGAAGACACATTTCAGTTGAATACATTCAGTTGTACAACTGACTAGGTATCCCCTTTCCTTTCCCTTTCCACACTCTCTATCCCTCTTCCTCCCCCTCTATCTCTCCCTCTCTCTTGCGCTCCCTCCCTCTCAGGGTTGGACGCACTTGAATGCAGAGCTCAGAGAGTGATTCTGGCACGGTGGCTTGTATGTAATGACTTCTGACAGCAGTGGAGACACAGTGAAGAGCATGTCTGTCTTTGCATGAGTATTTCTGCGTCTTGAGAACCACATTCCTATTCTGGAATCATTATTATACATGACTCGCCACCATCAACCGCATGTACAGGACGATGAACAAACAGGAGAAATAATTCCTTCCTAACAAATAGGGAAGGATAAGATAGTCAGCCAGTGACTTCAACAGTTGAAGGAGATTCCTGGCATACATTATCTGCACAAGGCATACATACATTATAAAACAATATCCTTTATCTCCTATGTTTTCCCCCCCAAAGAAATAAGCAGAAAATAGAGTAAGGTGTAAAAATACGGAAAATAGTGAACTACGGTGGAAGGAAAACCTGGGATATGTTAGAAGGGGTACATACATTATCATACGTTATCCTCAGCCTTCTAAGTTTTCTTCCAAAGAAACAGTCTGAAAATAGAGTAAGGTGTAAGAGTAAAGAATGTCAGACAGTAATGTCCTGGAGATAGTAACTGAGGGGTCCAGAGAGGGGGGAAAGCAGCTGGCTGCTCTATCACACACACAGACAGGCTGGCTTCAGTGAATCTGGGCCTTGTTCATGCCTGGCCCTAGTCCAACGCTGATGGGATTCTGCTCTGCTGTGTGTAATACTCTCCTTCGCTCAAAGCTAAACGCAGTCACGACCATGCATTTACATACTGTATGTACAGTATTACACCACTGCTGTGTTTTAAGCATACAGCTTTTAGTTTAGAACAGAAAATGATTGGTTTGAGAGGGGAAAAAAGTCATAATCTCATTGAAGTGTACAAAACCTTACCTCTCATCCTCACTACTAAAAACACAAAAAATACATTTAAAAAAGTGTTTTATTTCACCTTTATTTGACTAGGTAAGCTATTTGAGAAGAAGTTTTCGTTTACAACTGCGACCTGGTCAAGATAAAGCAAAGCAGTGTGACACAAACAACAACACAGAGTTACACATGGAATAAACAAACATACAATCAATAATACAATAGAGAAAGTCTATATACAATGTAATAAGTTATTACAGTATGGCAAATTCAACACTGGGGTGTTAGATGTGCAGGAGATGAGCGTGCAAGTAGTGGTACTGGGGAGCAAAGGAGCAAAATAAATAAAATAAATAACAATATGGTGATGAGATAGTTGGATGGGCTATTTACAGATGGGCTATGTACAGATGGGCTATGTACAGGTGCAATGATCTGTGAGCTGCTCTGACAGCTGGTTCTTAAAGCTAGTGAGGGGGATTTGAGTCTCCAGCTTCAGTGATTTTTGCAGTTCGTTCCAGACATTGGCAGCAGAGAACTGGAAGGAAAGGCGGCCGAAGGAGGAATTGGCTTTGGGGGTGACCAGTGAAATATACCTGCTGGAGCTCGTGTTGTGGGTGGGTGCTGCTATGGTGACCAGTGAGCTGAGATAAGGTGGGGCTTTACCTAGCAAAGACTTATAGATGGCCTGGAGCCAGTGGGTTTGGCGACGGATATGAAGCGAGGACCAGCCAACGAGAGCATACAGGTTGCAGTGGTGGGTAGTATATGGGGCTTTGGTGACAAAACAGATGGCACTGTGATAGACTGCATCCAATTTGCTGAGTTGAGTGTTGGAGGCTATTTTGTAAATTACATCGCCGAAGTCAAGGATCGGTAGGATAGTTAGTTTTACGAGGGTATGTTTGGCAGCAGGAGTGAAGGATGCTTTGTTGCGAAATAGGAAGCTGATTATAAATTTAATTTTGGATTGGATATGCTTCATGTGACTGTGAGTCTGGAAGGAGAGTTTACAGTCTAGCAAGACACCTAGGTATTTGTAGTTGTCCACATATTCTAAGACAGAACCGTCCAGAGTAGTGAAGCTGGACAGATGGGTAGGTGGGGGCAGCGATCGGTTGAAGGGCATGCATTTCGTTTTACTTGCATTTAAGAGCAGTTGGAGGCCACGGAAGGAGAGTTGTATGGCATTGAAGCTATGCTTTATCTTGGCCAGGTCGCAGTTGTAAATGAGAACTTGTTTTCAACTAGCCTACCTGGTTAAATAAAGGTGAAATAAAATAAATTAATAAATTAAATTTAAAAAAGTTTGTCTGGAGGTTAGTTAGCACAGTGTCCAAAGAAGGGCCAGAAGTATACATAATGGTGTCGTCTGCGTAGAGGTGGAGCAGAGAATCACCAGCAGCAAAAGCGACATCATTGATGTATACAGAGAAAAGAGTCAGCCCGAGGATTGAACCCTGTAGCACCCCCATAGAGACTGCCAGAGGTCCGGACAACAGGCCCTCCGATTTGATTTGACAATACGATAAAGTACATTCGCTCTCTGCCCCACCAGCAAAATTATAAGCCAAAATTGCCCACATGAATACGCTGTCTTTTATCTACAAGTAGACACTCAAGGCTAATATGATATGACGTCACCCTCTTAGAGGGTATAGTGGACACCCTTGAGTGATTTGTCAGTTGGAGGATGTCACGTTTTTCAGATGACCTCGTCTTTGATGTGGCTGTAAGTGTAAGCTGACTCTCCAGCAGGCATGTTGCTCTGGTATGCCATCTGGGATGTCTGGAGCCGCTATGGGTGATATGAGTATGATTTGTAGAAGAGAAGGGGGGTGGAGAGAGAGACATAGAGAGAGACAGAGGATGAAAGGGAGATAGAGCAGGGAGAGAGACGAGGAGAGGGGGAAGGATAGAGAGAGTCGAGGGGCCTGGGGTAGCAGTGGGTTTTCTTCTGCTCTGCCTGAATCCTCTCTGAACTCACTAATTGGGGTAGGGGGTCCTCGGGTCTCCAGACAGCTGCCAGAACTTTGTGGTCAGAACGGAGTGATATGACGGGGTGTCACAGGGGGGAAGGCGTATCACAGTGACTGAGTGGTCCCCTCTGGTTTCTGTCTATTTCTGTCTGACTTCTGGCCTGGCCTCCGGTCCGGACGTACACTGGAGTCCTATAGTGTACAGGGACACCAAGGCGACGGCTGAAGAAGACAGATGAAACACAGGCGACAATTGTTGGTGAAAATTAATGACTGTGGTTGATTTCTTTGAAGTAGAAAGAATAATCAATATAAGTTTAAATATTAGAACATGTGAGTGTACAAAGCTGGATCAACGTCGAATTGACCATTGGACATGTAAAAAACAGAACGTAAGCAGAATCTGTGTGGATGAGGCAAGGTAGACTAACAAGACGTGTCTGGTCTGGGCCATATCTGATCTTGTGAAGGCTACTGGACACACACATGGGTTAGTCATACATAGACAACATCGGCCTGAACTTGTAAAGACCTTTTGACAGGAACATTAGCTAATCAGTGAGGTGCACCAGTAGGAGGGGGCATGTCACGCCACCAATAGAATCTATGCCCCAATGTCTGAGCCAATAAGAGAATGGAAACTAAGTAAAACAACAAGATTCATAAAATGGAGTGACGATGTTATGTAAGAGTAAGACTGTATAAAAGCCAAGTACTAAGAAGGAAGAGTTGGTTCTTCCATGGAATTGGTCGGCTTTGTTACTCTCTGTAATAAAGTCTATTTGAATTCACAAGCTCCGGTATCTGAGAAGTATTTGAGTCTATATTTTCCACAACACCATTCATAAACTTTATTTTTCTTCTGGGCTTTTGTTCAAGGGCTGCCATTTCAGACACAGCGTCTGGGATTTATAATGATTCTTCACTAACGCCAATGGATGTATTTCTTTTCAATCAAATCAAACCAAATCAAATTGTATTGGTCACATACACATATATATATAAATATATAAATATTAGGACGAGCAATGTCAGAGTGGCATTGACTAAATACAGTAGAATAGAATACGGTATATACATATGAGATGAGAAAAGTAGTGTTCCATTATTTAAAGTGGCCAGTGATTCCATGTCTATGTATATAGGACAGCAGCCTCTAATGTGCAGGGTTGAGTAGCCAGGTGGTAGCCGGCTAGTGATGGCTATTTAACAGTCTGATGGCCTTGAGATAGAAGCTGTATTTCAGTCTCTCGTCCCAGCTTTGATGCACATGTACTGACCACACCTTCTGGATGATAGCGGGGTGAACAGGCCGTGGTTGATATCCTTGATGATATTTTTGTCCTTCCTATCGGGTGCTGTAGGTGTCCTGGAAGGCAGGCAGTGTTCCCCCGGTGATGGAGTTGCCATTTCAGGCTGATCACAAGATGCTCTCAATTGTGCATTTGTAAAAGTTTCTGAGGGTCTTATGGGCCAAGCTTAATTTCTTCAGCCTCTTGAGGTTGAAGAGGTGCTGTTGCACCTTCTTCACCATACTGTCTGTGTCGGTGGACCATTTCAGATTGTCAGTGATGTGTACGCCGATGAACTTGAACTTTCTACCTTATCCACTGCGGTCTTGTCGATTTGGATAGGGGCGTGCTCCCTCTGCTGTTTCCTGAAGTCCACGATCAGTTCCTTCATTTTGTTGACATTGAGAGGGAGGTTATTTTCATGGCTCCACTCTGCCAGGGCCCTCACCTCCTCCCTGTAGGCTGTCATTATTGGTAATCAGGCCTACTACTGTTGTTTCGTCTGCAAACTTGATGATTGAGTTGGAGGCATGCATGGCAACACAGTCATGGGTGAAAAGGGAGTATAGGAGGGGGCAGAGCACACACCCTTGTGGGGCCCCTGTGTTGAGGATCAGCGAAGTGGAGATGTTGTTTCCTACCTTCACCACCTGGGGGCAGCCCGTCAGGAAGTTAAGGACCCAGTTGCACAGGGTGGGGTTCAGACCCAGGGCCCCAAGCATAATGATGATCTTGGAGGGAACTATGGTGTTGAAAGCTGAGCTATAGTCAATGAACAGTATTCTTACATAGGTATTCCTCTTGTTCAGATGGGATAGGGCAGTGTGCAGTGTGATGGCGATTGCATCGTATATGAATCTATTGGGGAGGTAAGCAAATTGAAGTGGGTCTAAGGTGTCCGGTAAATTAGAGTTAGGGTTGCACATTGTGGGGAATATTCAGCGGTGGAAACTTTCCGTGGGAATTAACGGAAATATACAGTGGGGAGAACAAGTATTTGATACACTGCCAATTTTGCAGGTTTTCCTACTTACAAAGCATGTAGAGGTCTGTAATTTTTATCATAGGTACACTTCAACAGTGAGAGACGGAATCTAAAACAAAAATCCAGAAAATCACATTCTATGATTTTTAAGTAATTAATTTGCATTTTATTGCATGACATAAGTATTTGATCACCTACCAACCATGCTGGGTGAAGAACATTCAGAAATCTCTTCCAATACACATTGCCTGTGAGTATCAAAATTCCATGTACAGATAAATAGTTAAGCAGTTAGATTAAACAACTCCTTTGTATGATAAATGCTTTAAAATAAAAAGTATGAAAACAGGTGAATTAACACTCCTCAATTAGCAGGCTCAAGCAAACTAAAACCTACATGGTAGCAAAAACTAACTAGCAGAAATTGTTAACAAGTTAGAAATAATTTAAACATACTTTGCTGTAGGCTACTATTTACTAGTTAACAAAAAATAATGTCATTTAAATATATTCACCCGACCAAGTATTTGTAATCAAAACTTACCAGAAAGCATGCAGTCCTTGGCTCAGACAATGTAGTAGTATGGGCTCAATAGTGTCTCATTAGTGTGCAAGATCTTGAGAATCAGCTGTACATGTGATGGAAGAGTGCACTGCACATGTGATGGAAGAATGCACTTTGCATGCAGAGGGTTGCAATTCCATTGAATTGGGAATAGTTTAACCAGAATATGCCACAAGACCTAGAATTGCCTTATGTGTATCCCACAAAAAAGGTTCACTGTTATAAGTTAACTTTGTTGATGAATTTAAGCAAAATTCCCCAAATTCCTGGGCTTAACTCCCTTGGAAAAGTTCCAGAAAAATGCTGACCCTTTGCAACCCTAGTTAGAGGTGATAACTGGCCTCTCAAAATACTTCATGATGACATAAGTGAGTGCTACGGGGCGATAGTCATTTAGTTCCGTTACCTTTTCTTTCTTGTGTACAGGAACAATGGTGGACATCTTGAAGCAAGTGGGGGCAGCAGACTGGGATAGGGATGGATTGAATATGTCCATAAACACTCCAGCCAGCTGGTCTGCGCATGCTCTGAGGACGTGGCCAAGGATGTCATCTGGGCCGGCATCCTTGCGAGGGTTAACACGCTTAAACGTCTTACTCACATTGGCCATGGAGAATGAGAGCCCACAGTCCTTGGGAGCGGGCTGCGTTGGTGGCACTGTGTTATCCTCAAAGCGGGTGAAGAAGGTGTTTAGCTTATCGGGTAGCAAGACGTCAGTGTCCACGACTCAATGATCACATTTCGCCCGTATTCAGACATAGTGGCTCTGGGTTTGGCCACTCACTCAGTCACTCACTGGCAGCGTCTTGATACTGTTGCCCCGTTGATCATTGTCACTCTCCCTAGTCTGTAGGCTACAGTCTTTTCATGAACCATTAACAACTCGGAAGTAATGTTATAAAAAGAACTGCTATCCTTATGGGTTGAATAGCTGATTATATATGAGGCCGACAAATGAGGCGTTTGTTTTTTTCAGGTGAAAGAAGGTTATACTTCCTTTTTTTCAAAGCTCTATTTTCACAAGATTACAGCTCTATTTCTTATTTTCTCTTTGCCCGTCTGTCCTCCCTGGCTGGCATGTCTTTATTGGCATACATGTGGTGACTGGTGTTATTCACACGTGTGCTGTAACATAGGAAGGACCTTAAGGCTTGTGTTAATACTCACTTATGTTGTGTGGAGGGTGGAAGGGAAGGGAAAGAGGAGGGGGAAGGGGTGGACAGGAGCAGCAGCATGTGTTATAGCAGCTGTGAGGTGAAAACTTGTGTATTATATAGTGAATTGGGTGCCATTTGGGATGCGGACTCTCTCTACGGTAGTTAGTCAACATGACCATAACGTTTCTAAAGACATTGTCCTTCACCACCTTTAGAATTTATTCTGTGTGATTATAGGTCAATCAACATTCACAGTTTTTGTCTCACTGGTAGTTGAAGTACAGGTTAGGCTACCACATGTCTCCTGTGATGGATGGCAGAATTTTCTTGGACTACCCTTTATGTCTTATTTTCATATGTTTGAAATGTTTGGGGAGAATAATTGACAATAAGTAAACATTTTGAAATAAAGAAAAAGTTATGTGAAGTCAGATCATGTTTATTAGGGGCTCCCGAGTGGTGCAGCGGTCTAAGACACTGCTAGAGGTGTCATTACAGACCCTGGTTCAATTCCAGGCTGCATCACAATTGGCTGTGATTGGGAGTCCCATAGGGCAGTGCACAATTGGCCTAGGGTTAGGGTTTGGCCGGGGTAGGCCATCATTGTAAATAAGACTTTGTCCTTAACTGCCTTGCCTAGTTAAATAAAGGTCCAATAAATAAAAATATTAGCCTATAATAACAATGTTATTAATCTTTACTATCAAAATGTACTATCCCTTTTCCCCGGTTTACACTAGATTCCACAGCCACTGGGTTAACATTGGCTATATCATAAAAAATCATGAAAACAAACATTTGCTTTTTGGTCTTAATTTAAGGTTGGGGTTCGGCATACGGTTAGAAGTGTGGTTAGGTTAGGGTTAGGTTTAAAATGAACATTTTAGAAGATAAACGGTAGAAAGGGGCGGGGTTTCTGACTTTGTGGCTGTGGAAGCTAGTGACAACCCTTTTCCCCTGCTAATTCATTGGTCACGTTTCCACCTTCACGTCACTGCCCTGAACAATGTAACAAATCACAACAACTAATTTGACCAATAAGGCAAGGAGGTTTTAGTCAACCGACGCAGATGAGCGAGAGAATCATTCCAGTCTTCAATGGGGCGAATCGTTCATCGCATTCCTCATGCCTTTACATAATTGTATAGCTAAAGAAGACACCGAATGGCATGGTAGTTGCGCAGATAGCCTAGGCTACATCATAACACTTTTCCTGGAACGGAGTTTGCCTTTTTGAACGTTAAAACGACGACGGAACTGTTCTTTCTACTTCATCTTGTCTGTGCGGCAAAGCAATGGAACGCAGAAGTTGAATAATTCAGTATTGTGAAGCCTCTACTGCTGTGAAGATAAGTGGAGAGTGCCTGTGAACTTGTATTGTAACAGTGTATCAAACTTTGGGGAACATTTCAAATGAACAAATTGCAGGCCATGTGCGGTTTTCACACGGTATCACTGCATTGCACATTATTTGGTGAACCTCGTTCATTCCCCACTGGCGCGTACTGAATGGGAGGGAATGGATTTGGATGACTTCTTTTTGACATATTTGATGAATATACTGATAACCAAATTCATATGTTGAAGTCTTTCGTTTATTCGGATCAGTCTACTTCGAAATGGCAAGTTTTGCCGGGTTTATAAAGTGGACTGGGAGATCAACTTTGTATTTATGCTGTGCGTTTGCCCTGTTCGGTTGTCTTTGCATTGCGTCCCCCACTCATGGTCGTCGGCTCATCTGTTGGCAAGCCATTATGAAGTGTCATGGAGAGCCGGATTGTCACTACGCATATGACCAATACCTTTACGCCTGTGCGCCTGTTATCAACGGGGATAGGAAGAAGTGTCCCAGCCACTGCATATCGTCCCTTATCCAGCTGAATCTAACTGAGACCGGCCCGTCTCTAGAGGACTGTGACTGCGCCTCGGACCCCGTCTGCCGGAGCACCAAACGCGCCATAGAGCCGTGCCTGCCTCGGACAAGCAACATGGGCTGCACCGAAGCCCGGCGGCAGTGCGAGAGCGATTACCAATGTAGCTCGGCAATGCGTGACTATTTGTTTCACTGCCGTAAACTTTTCGGAGGCGAGAGATGTTCGGACGATTGCAGGAGGGTGATAGCCAACATGCGCAATATGCCCAAAGCACAACAACTTGATACTTGTGTTTGTGATGGCACGGAGAGGACGATATGCGAGTACGTCAAAGTTAGTATGAAAAACTTTTGCTTTGACTCTATGGACAGATACGCAGGCAGCGGGTTTTCTGATTCGGACTCTGAAGATGATTATGATGATATGGAGGATTATGTCTATGTGGAAAACGCTAGTGATTCACCTAAATCCGCCTGTCGGGGTGTATGGACTTCTACTGTGGCCACCATTTTGGTTCTAATGCGTCTTATCTGATAGGGCAGTCTACCCAAGTTGATTCAGCTGTTGGGGAAGTTGTTAGAGAAATAGAGAGCCCTGTGAAAGGTTGACACAGAGAGACAGAATAGCCCATGAAAGTGTTGTGACACCAGCACACCTGCTTTAGCATATACTTTGTGTGTTTGGAAGATTTTATGGCCTTTGCTCTGCTGTCTTCATAATGGGGCTTCTCAACATTCTATCTGGTCTCAGTCTCAGTCTTTAAGCTCTAGTCAGTTGGTAATCATCTAAGTGAGATGTAAAAATGCATTTACCTAACCACAGTTTGATTTGTTATTCAATATTATTAGCCTTAATCATGTCCCAGACATTTCCATAAACTCAGTATCAATATCAAGTTAAGGGAGATTATTTTTATATGTCAAAATGTGTGAAGTTAAATTGTACAGTATATTGTATGATATGGATTTTTTTCCCCAGAGTTATTTGTTTATTACTGCTAAGAGGATTTTTGCACTGTATAGAAATGTCATGAAATGCTTCACTGTCTACATTGTATTTTAGTGAAAATATAAATGTTCTTGCTTAAAATTCTATTGACTCTTGATTGTTTCCGTCTTAACTCTACTTTATGTAGCCGTATGGGTAGCAGCAGGTGATTTTAGTACGGTGTCTCGCAAATCTTTTGGCAGCTGTACCAATCCTTTCTACATCACAAAACCCCCTCAATACAAACCATCAGTTGATCTGAGCTACTGAATGTTATCTGACTCCTAGAGCAAATGAAGAGTCCGATTGATATACACTTGAATTTGTCAACATTAATGTTTGCTGAAGGCTAAACTGTTAATGCTGGAAGACTGTATAAACCTGAGGACGAAATAGCCTATCTCCTGGGGATTGCAGCTCAGATGGAGCCAAGATGGGCCTGGCTAGTTTATTTATCCTCACCCCATGTGTTTGTTAGAAGAAGCATTCACACAGAGAGAAGAGAGGGCAAGAAAAGCTGTGTCTGGGTGAATTGAGACTTAAGTAACCATTACAAATGCACTCCGATTGGATTGCTGTTGGTGTGTATGTGTTTAGCTACGGACCATTGCTATGTATGTGTAACAAAGTAGTTTGTGTTTTTATTTGACACTTTCGCATAAACTATACTGTTATTATCATCCTGAACAGAAGTTGAAATGCTGGTTATTGACCTAGCTCTACTTGTAGATGTTGTAGCCTAGCCTACCCACCACCACCATATACAAAAATATAATAATCTTGGAGTTCACATAGATTCACAATTGTTTTCTCTCTTGGCATCACTGAGACAGAAAAAAAGATGGGACATCATCCTCTCCTTCACCTCTTGTCACAAGAGGGACTTGAGAGCCATGATGGCAGCCATGTTGTTTCTCTCGGGGAGGGGACGAGGGCCCTCCAGCCCAGTGAATGGAGGAGAAGTCGAGTGGCACTTCCGTCATAGAAATGTAAAACACACAATGGTGGAGCCGCACCATGTGCAGACACTTCATTCACTCTGTTTCTCTCTGACACCAGAGAGAAAGGAGAGAGCGGAGAGCTGGGCTGGGGGGAGAGACAGAGACTGCTAGCTATTGCAGATAGGGGCTTCTCGGAAGGACGTGTAAAACTTCTTTCAAAGTTGTATCTCTCGTTGGGCCAGTAACCAAAAGGTCACTGGTTTGAACCCCTGAGCCGGCAAGGTGGGCGAATCTGCAGTTCTGCCCTTGAGCAATGCAGTTGACCCCTAATAACAACTGCGCCGATGACATGGGGCGTAGATTAAGGCAGCCCCCCGCACCTCTGATTCAGAGGGATTGGGTTAAATGCCCTAAACACTCACACTACACACTCACATGGCCCTGAACACTCACACTACACACTCACATGGCCCTAAACACTCACACTACACACTCACATGGCCCTAAACACTCACACTACACACTCACATGGCCCTAAACACTCACACTACACACTCACATGGCCCTAAACACTCACATGGCCCTAAACACTCACACTACACACTCACATGACCCTACACACTCACACTACACACTCACATGGCCCTAAACACTCACACTACACACTCACATGGCCCTAAACACTCACACTACACACTCACATGGCCCTAAACACTCACACTACACACTCACATGGCCCTAAACACTCACACTACACACTCACATGACCCTAAACACTCACACTACACACTCACATGGCCCTAAACACTCACACTACACACTCATATGACCCTACACACTCACAGGGCCCTACACACTACACACTCACATGACCCTACACACTCACAGGGCCCTACACACTCACACTACACACTCACATGACCCTACACACTCACACTACACACTCACAGGGCACTACACACTCACATGACCCTACACACTCACAGGGCCCTACACACTCACATGACCCTACACACTCACACTACACACTCACAGGGCACTACACACTCACATGACCCTAAACACTCACAGGGCCCTACACACTACACACTCACATGACCCTACACACTCACAGGGCCCTACACACTCACATGACCCTACACACTCACACTACACACTCACATGACCCTACACACTCACACTACACACTCACATGACCCTACACACTCACACTACACACTCACATGACCCTACACACTCACAGGGCCCTACACACTCACATGACCCTACACACTCACACTACACACTCACAGGGCACTACACACTCACATGACCCTAAACACTCACAGGGCCCTACACACTACACACTCACATGACCCTACACACTCACAGGGCCCTACACACTCACATGACCCTACACACTCACACTACACACTCACATGACCCTACACACTCACACTACACACTCACATGACCCTACACACTCACACTACACACTCACATGACCCTACACACTCACAGGGCCCTACACACTCACACTACACACTCGCATGACCCTTCACACTACACACTCGCATGACCCTTCACACTACACACTCACATGACCCTACACACTCACACTACACACTCACATGACCCTACATACTCACAGGACCCTACACACTCACATGACCCTACACACTCACAGGGCCCTACACACTCACACTACACACTCACATGACCCTACACACTCACATGACCCTACACACTCACAGGACCCTACACACTCACATGACCCTACACACTCACAGGGCCCTACACACTCACACTACACACTCACAGGACCCTACACACTCACAGGACCCTACATACTCACAGGGCCCTACACACTCACACTACACACTCACATGACCCTACACACTCACAGGACCCTACACACTCACAGGACCCTACACACTCACAGGACCCTACATACTCACAGGGCCCTACATACTCACAGGACCCTACATACTCACAGGGCCCTACACACTACACACTCACATGACCCTACACACTCACAGGGCCCTACACACTCACACTACACACTCACATGACCCTACACACTCACACTACACACTCACAGGGCACTACACACTCACATGACCCTACACACTCACAGGGCCCTACACACTCACATGACCCTACACACTCACAGGGCCCTACACACTCACATGACCCTAAACACTCACAGGGCCCTACACACTACACACTCACATGACCCTACACACTCACAGGGCCCTACACACTCACATGACCCTACACACTCACACTACACACTCACATGACCCTACACACTCACACTACACACTCACATGACCCTACACACTCACACTACACACTCACATGACCCTACACACTCACAGGGCCCTACACACTCACACTACACACTCGCATGACCCTTCACACTACACACTCGCATGACCCTTCACACTACACACTCACATGACCCTACACACTCACACTACACACTCACATGACCCTACATACTCACAGGACCCTACACACTCACATGACCCTACACACTCACAGGGCCCTACACACTCACACTACACACTCACATGACCCTACACACTCACATGACCCTACACACTCACAGGACCCTACACACTCACATGACCCTACACACTCACAGGGCCCTACACACTCACACTACACACTCACAGGACCCTACACACTCACAGGACCCTACACACTCACAGGACCCTACATACTCACAGGGCCCTACACACACACTACACACTCACATGACCCTACACACTCACAGGACCCTACACACTCACAGGACCCTACACACTCACAGGACCCTACATACTCACAGGGCCCTACATACTCACAGGACCCTACACACTCACAGGGCCCTACATACTCACAGGGCCCTACATACTCACACAAACAGTCACCACATCATTTGCTCACACACACATAATATGAACCTACATTTATTCTGACTCTACACACACACTCACATATTATCACCATATAAGATGCTACTCCTCTGTTTATCATATATCCTGATGCCTAGTCACCTTATCCCTATACATCTACCTCTATCACTCCAGTATCCCTGCACATTGTAAATATGGTACTAGAACTGACTGACCCTGTATACAGTATGTATATAGTATGCTTACATAATTTCTTGTGTGTTTTTGTTCTACCTTGTGTTATTTTTAGTATAACATTGTTATTGATTACTGCATTATTGGGGTTAGAGCTGGAAAAAAGTCATTTCACTGTACTTGTGCACATGACATTAAACCTTAAAACTTGCTCAAGTTACTTTTGCTTTCCTTCCCACTCAATGTAAAAAAAAAAAAAGAAGAAAACTGTGGAAGCCCTGCAGCTTTGTCACGGTGATGTGGCGAATGCATTTATGGGCCTTTGTTTGCCGTCACAAAAGAGGGTCCTGCCGCTTTAAGAGGGCAGGCCTGGTCTCCAACCATTATTAATTGTATTGCCTCTTTATTATTGCTAGGGATAATGAAGGAATGAGAGTCATATGGGGCCCCCAAAACCATACTTTCTCCTGAAATGTTTTCAATTCACTTTTGGCACTGGAGGAAAATAGGCAAGATGCTTTTTTTCCATCATGCTGAAATAGAGGAGAGGCTAGAGGGGGATGGGTGCAGCGCTGCGGGACACACTACCTCATTAAAGTCACCTCATCATAACTCAACCCTCTACCTCTAGTACCCCCCCTTCCCCATTTATCCACACACACAGATGCACCCAAGCACAAACACATACATACAGAAGGGCATACACACACACACAAGCACATAGCATACACACACACTAACCCCTCTGTGATCTGCAGAAGCAGACTAAAGGACTTAAATTAGTGGACATTCCAATCTAGACACAATTAAGGCGATGATGTGACTTATGTTTGAGATGCTTCTTGGAACAATGATTAACAAACCCCTGAGCATACTGACCACATTTTCCTCTCTGAACTTTTTCTCAGTTGAAATACATTACTAGAAGGTAAACCATTAACATTTTCCACAATGTAAACTGCGTAAATGAAATAAGTATCAATACTGGATATCTAAGGTAATTGTGTGGTATTCTAATATCAAAAAAGGGCATATTTCATAAGATGCATACATGTTACACAAAAACATTTTTTTACACTTATTTCACCTTTATTTAACCCGGTAGACCAGTTGAGAACAAGTTCTCATTTACAACTGCAACCTGGTCAAAATAAAGCAAAGCAGTGCGACAAAAAAACAACACAGAGTTACACATGGAATAAACAACCGTACAGTCAATAACACAATAGAAAAATCAGTATACAGTGTGTGCAAATGAAGTAAGGAGGTAAGGCAATAAATAGGCCAATAGTAGCGAAGTAATTACAATTTAGCAAATTAACACTGGGGTGATAGATGTGCAGATGATGATGTGCAAGTAGAAATACCAGTGTGCAAAATAGAAAACAAAAATCAATAAAAACAACATGTGTGCCCCTTAACAATTTTCCATGTTGTTTAAGAAGCATCTGTAGGCTACTCAATGAACAACAATAATAAATAGTAATAAAAATGCCAGTAATGAAATTACTCCCTTTCTCTTTTAAGCTTCTGTGAAACTCTTCAAAATTCCAAACTGCCACATTGATTCTGTCACGTCAAGCCCTTTGTGAGTTCACCGGCCTTTGAAGAAAACTGTCTCTAATCCAGTTAGACTTCCTTGTGCCTCCTGTGAACCCTAAGCTAGATGGAGAGAAAAATAGGCGAGTGGGGAAAGAGTAAGACTAAAAATGTTCTGGAAGAGAAGGTTGATTTCCTATTTGTGTGTAAACAATCAGCCTAACTTAGAAACGGTGCTTATTTGAAATTGAACTTTAAAGTATAAAGCAAGTGTGTAATGTTTTTTAAATATACAAACATACAGATATAGGATCTTAATTTGATCACTATTTTGTTGCTGAGAATTGTCCTGCACCGCTGGAAGTGCACAAGCTTTGTTATTTAGGTCAATTCCCTGAAAACCCACACTAAAACACGGTTTACACTACTTTTGGCTAGCTAATAGACTATCTGATCAGGCAGCATTATGGACTAAATGTTCAAATCCGGTTGCTACAGGATTATTTTGTTTTGACAATACTGATAAAATGTAGATCCTACAGCTGTATGCTACAGTATATTTGTTTAAATGCAAGCTCTTAGGACAGGGTGCATTTTTCCTCTTTCATTGACATATTTGCTTGTCATGACTGTATTTAACCACACCATGTCTTGTGGAAGGGACTTCTGACAGTATTCTTGACTACTTACCTCTCAGGACTAACTAGAGAATAAACAAACTCACCCACAGACAAGCTGAGTAGGTAAACCCCCAGGCCAGCGGTCTACTGAGGGCTGTAGAGGTTACTGGGTTGTGAGGGAGGGGGCTGCCTGGTTCACCCTGGGCTTTAGGAGAGGTGAGGGGGTTATATGGGGGAGGGGCTGATTTATTGTTTTTAAGTGCCTGGGGGGGGCTGTGGTCTGGAGGAGAGGGGAGGGGGGTTGGGTGTTGTCGAGTTCAGATCTCTCTGAATGATGATGCTGACACAAAGGTAATGTCCCAAATGGCACCATATTCCCTATGTAGTGCACTACTTTTCCTGGTCAAAAATAGGATAGGGCTATGGTAAAAAGTCATGCACTTACATAGGGAATAGGATGCCATGTGGGACATAGATAAAGAATGGGGATATTCACCCAGGCCAATCAGATAACTTCTTCCAACCCATGCAGGGATCTCTGGAACGCTGGAGTTGAGCTCTCAGTGGGGCGCCCTGATTGGTTTCTCATTCCTGCCTGTCCTTCCTGCGTCCAGGGCCAGAGAAGACCAATAGAGGAACGCTAATGTTTTGAAAGGACCGAGGGAGTCGAGAGTGAAGCGTAGGTTTTGAAAGGACCGAGGGAGTCGAGAGTGAAGCGTAGGTTTTGAAAGGACGAGGGAGTCGAGAGTGAAGCGTAGGTTTTGAAAGGACCGAGGGAGTCGAGAGTGAAGCGTAGGTTTTGAAAGGACCGAGGGAGTCGAGAGTGAAGCGTAGGTTTTGAGTTTGGGTTGCGGGGGAGAGTAGAGAAGGAGGAAGAAGGAACACAAAACATTGCTGACACGGGGCATCATTTCATTTCCACGGTGCTGGGACAGCTGTGTGCAGTAATCTGCCATGGCTCCACTGACCCCAGGGGGGGAGACTTCAACTGTGTCCAGCCGTTTAGAGGAGAGGACCAGGGAGTGGAGCCCTTTTCACACCATTCAGGGGTTTGTCTTAAAGCAATATACCCCCCTATACTTCTCTGAGAGGGGAATATGCAGTCCTGTGTGTTTAGGTCCGAGGACGCAAGGAGACAACAATGGGTCATTTTTTAAAGCAAACTTAGAATTCATGCCTTGGTTCTATAGCTGTTTGATCAATGAGCTGGGAAACAATTACACACACACACACACACACACCCCTATATGCAAGAGTTTAGATCTTGGGAGAATTTTTTTTATTTTTTAGAAAGTTAGTTTAGCTACCATTCTGTAAGTTGCTATTTGTTGTTTGGAAAATGTACAAACATAAAAATAATCTATTATCATATGGAATATGGCTTTATACAGCCTTTAAGCAACCACATCACTTCTAGCCTGGGGATACATAGATACTTAAATGGGATTTGAGTGCATGATCATTTTTGGGAAATAATAATGGCTGTCTATTTCCTTCTGAAGTAAAGGGCCAGGTTCCTACCCTACAATTGTTTACATGTATCTTGTAATTCTGTACTGTTTTCCCATTATGCACTTGCTGTCCCGGTATATGTTTTTTATAGTTTTGCGTCAATCAAGGTTTTTAACTTCTCCTTTTCTTCATGTGATCATTAAATCATCCTCACACTTTAATATAGCCAAATATAATATAACCAACGTGTTTTAGCATACAAACAGAATATTAAAAAACAACTCCCTCAAATATACTCTTCTTTCAAATGACGTTTCAAAGTACTTTTCCCCTTTTGCATGCTCAACAATTAACCAATATAAAAAATATGAGTTAACAGAGAACTGGGAGAGTCTATCGAAGGAAAGAGGTTCATTATTTTGTGCTAACCGTTTTGTTATAGAGAGGGGTGAGAACAAAACATTTTATCCTAAGATAATGGCCCGAGGCAAGGGGGATGTCGGTAGTGAATAGGGTCTCCCTGGATCTCAATGGGAGCCCAAAGCTTTACTCCATTATCTTGACATCCTGAGGGCCAGGGGCCACCACCCCCAGCCACTGTCTAGGTATTCATCCATCACACATTCCTCCCACTCTCTCTATTTCTCTCTAGCTCTATGCTCTGAGGCTTTTTCTTTTTACCATGAAGGGAGGACAGTTTTATGGTGTTATTTTTGAAAAACAAAATGTAGGTCAGTCTTGAGAGGGGAAGAGATGGAGTGATAGAGAGAGGAAGGGAGAGGCACTGGATATGAGAGATAGAGAACATGCAATTACAAGAGAGAAGAACAATAGAGTTTTGGTAGCGGGAGAGACAGACAGACAGACAGACAGACAGACAGACAGACAGACAGACAGGCAGGCAGGCAGGCAGGCAGGCAGACAGACCGACATTGGGGTGGCAGGTAGCCTAGTAGTTAGAGCAGGTAGCCTAGTGGTTAGAGCAGGTAGCCTAGTGGTTAGAGCAGGTAGCCTAGTGGTTAGAGCAGGTAGCCTAGTAGTTAGAGCAGGTAGCCTAGTGGTTAGAGCAGGTAGCCTAGTGGTTAGAGCAGGTAGCCTAGTAGTTAGAGCAGGTAGCCTAGTGGTTAGAGCAGGTAGCCTAGTGGTTAGAGCAGGTAGCCTAGTAGTTAGAGCAGGTAGCCTAGTGGTTAGAGCAGGTAGCCTAGTGGTTAGAGCAGGTAGCCTAGTAGTTAGAGCAGGTAGCCTAGTGGTTAGAGCAGGTAGCCTAGTGGTTAGAGCAGGTAGCCTAGTGGTTAGAGCAGGTAGCCTAGTGGTTAGAGCAGGTAGCCTAGTGGTTAGAGCAGGTAGCCTAGTAGTTAGAGCAGGTAGCCTAGTGGTTAGAGCTTTGGGTCACTAACCGAAAAGTTGCTGGATTGAATCCCCAAGGTAAAAATATGTTGTTCTGCCCCTGAACAAGACAGTTAACCCACTGTTCCCTGGTAGGCCATCATTGTAAATAAGAATGTGTTCTTAACTGAATTGCCTAATTAAATAAAGGTTAAGGAGAGAGAGAGAGAGGGAGGGAGAGAGAGACAGCACAGACAGACACAGAGAGAGAGAGAATTGAGAGAGACAGGGACAGACAGCGAGAGAGAGAGAGAGGAGTCAAGGTTAAGACTGAGGCCAAAAAGTGTTTGAGTCGTAGCGGCTATTGAAACAAGCCAAGCAATAAGCACTCAGAATATGAGGGTTTACCACAAGATTTGTTTGTGGAACCAAAATATAATTATAAGAGGCCCCTTCCGTTTCCTTATCTGTGTTGCACAAATGAAATGATAAGATTCATCTCTACTGTCTCCATTACCTAAGCATAACAGCAATGGAGAAGTGATCACATTGGAAAGGTTGCCTAAAAGATCTCATGCGAGTGATTTAAATGTGTTAGAAACACATACCTTTAAGGTATGCTGCGGTGCTGCAGTTGATTTGATGTATTACTGTGCAACTTTCAGACAATGGCAGCAGTGGCAGTACTCTCATTGCTTTATAAGCAAACCAACACTTTGACACCCCTCCCTCCCTCCCTCCCTCCCTCCCTCCCTCCCTCCCTCCCTCTACCACTCTCTCCCCCTTCTCCCTCTTTCCCTCCCCCTCCCTCTACCACTCCACCACTGTTTGTTTAACAAGCTTGGCTCAGGCGTAGGGATCTCCAGTCATGCTTGCAGTGTTGACGGTAAATGACTCAATTTAAACCCGAGAGCAAACAGGCAAATCAAAGCCAGCCGAGCTAGGCAAATATCACAGTTCATCTCAAGCCCTTTCTAGCCATTGTGAGAGCAGGATCTAGGAGCATTAGGCCAGTCATAATGACTTTGTTCACAGCTCTCAGATGGAAACAGATAAACAGCGTCACAAAAGGGGTCAGGACACTTGTGGATGTTAGCAGAGGCTTTAACAAAGGCAGAATGGACTTGACAGTGAAGTGCTATGTAGTAAAAGGGATAATACCTTCTGGTTGTGAAAAGTAACGTGTGTGTGTGTGTGCGTATGTGTGTGTGTGTACCATATGTGTGTGATGTGTTATTAATGTGCATGTATGTGTAAGCCGTACGGAGCATGAGTCTGTGTATCAGTAGTTTCATGACGAGAGGGTAAAAGTTCAAACACCAGAGAGCTGCTATCTTTCTGCCTCATCAACATCCACTGTCACTGTCACTTTCCTTTATTCTGTAAAACCCATCCTGGTTTCATCCAGCAGAACACAGAGACCAGCGGGGCACAGAGACCAGCGGGACACAGAGACCAGCAGGACACAGAGACCAGTGGGACACAGAGACCAGCGAGACACAGAGACCAGCAGGACACAGAGACCAGCAGGACACATAGACCAGCGGGACACAGAGACCAGTGGGACAGAGACACCAGCGTGACACAGAGACACAGAGACCAGCAGGACACAGAGACCAGCGGGCCAGAGAGAAGAGCGGGCCAGAGAGACCAGCGAGACCCAGAGACCAGCGGGACACAGAGACCAGCGAGACACAGAGACCAGCGGGACACAGAGACTAGTGGGACAGAGACACCAGCGTGACACAGAGACCAGCAGGACACAGAGAAGAGCGGGCCAGAGAGACCAGCGAGACACAGAGACCAGCGGGACACAGAGACCAGCGAGACACAGAGACCAGCGAGACACAGAGACCAGCAGGACACAGAGACCAGCAGGACACATAGACCAGCGGGACACAGAGACCAGTGGGACAGAGACACCAGCGTGACACAGAGACCAGCAGGACACAGAGACCAGCAGGACACAGAGACCAGCGGGCCAGAGAGAAGAGCGGGCCAGAGACCCAGAGACCAGCGGGACACAGAGACCAGCGAGACACAGAGACCAGCGGGACACAGAGACCAGTGAAATGTAAATGGGACACAGAGACCAGCGGGACAGAGACACCAGTGAGACAGAGAGACCAGCGGGCCAGAGTGACCAGCGGGACAGAGAGACCAGCGGGCCAGAGAGACCAGCGGGCCAGAGAGACCAGCGAGACACAGAGACCAGCAGGACACAGAGACCAGCAGGACACATAGACCAGCGGGACACAGAGACCAGTGGGACAGAGACACCAGCGTGACACAGAGACACAGAGACCAGCAGGACACAGAGACCAGCAGGACACAGAGACCAGCGGGCCAGAGAGAAGAGCGGGCCAGAGAGACCAGCGAGACCCAGAGACCAGCGGGACACAGAGACCAGCGAGACACAGAGACCAGCGGGACACAGAGACTAGTGGGACAGAGACACCAGCGTGACACAGAGACCAGCAGGACACAGAGAAGAGCGGGCCAGAGAGACCAGCGAGACACAGAGACCAGCGGGACACAGAGACCAGCGAGACACAGAGACCAGCGAGACACAGAGACCAGCAGGACACAGAGACCAGCAGGACACATAGACCAGCGGGACACAGAGACCAGTGGGACAGAGACACCAGCGTGACACAGAGACCAGCAGGACACAGAGACCAGCAGGACACAGAGACCAGCGGGCCAGAGAGAAGAGCGGGCCAGAGACCAGCGGGACACAGAGACCAGCGAGACACAGAGACCAGCGGGACACAGAGACCAGTGAAATGTAAATGGGACACAGAGACCAGCGGGACAGAGACACCAGTGAGACAGAGAGACCAGCGGGCCAGAGTGACCAGCGGGACAGAGAGACCAGCGGGCCAGAGAGACCAGCGGGCCAGAGAGACCAGCGAGACACAGAGACCAGCTGGACACAGAGACCAGCGGGACACAGAGACCAGCGAGACCAGCAAGACAGGAGACCAGCGGGCCAGAGAGACACAGAGACCAGTGGGACACAGAGACCAGCGGGACACAGAGGATCAGGAACATCTTTACGACCTGGCCTGTCTGGTTCCAGTTTGCTCAATCTAGGAACCCTGCTGTTACCAGTTCAGACTTGTGTCAAATGATAAACTTGGCTATGTGAGAGGTAATGCCAAAATATGTTCATATCGAAAGAGAGCTCTCTTGTATACATACTTATTGCTAGCCTAAGATGTCTACATACTGCAAACCTAATTTACAAGGTCATGGTATCTCTACACTCTTAGAAAAATGGCTTCCAAAAGGGTTGGTAAGCTGTCCCAATAGGAGAACCATTTTCAGGTAAAAACCCTTTTGGGTTCCATGTAGAACCCTCTGTGGAAAGAGTTCTTCATATAACCCAAAATGGTTCTACCTGGAACAAAAAAGGTTTCTCCTATGGGGACAGCCATAGGTTTCTCCTATGGGGACAGCCAAAGAAACATTTCAGGTTCTAGATAGCACCTTTTTTTCGAAGAATGTATACACAATAAAAAATATATCAGATATCTTATTTTTCTCCTGTCCATGTCAAGATAAACCATCTCTGAATCTCAATCACCTTCATTCGTCAGTCTCCATGTCCTGTCCAGATCTTAGTTTGTCTTTCCCCTCTCACTCTCTCCCTATCCTTCTATATCTCTCACCTTATCACTTTCTTTTGCTTTCTCTCTCCACCCTCTCCCATCTCTCTCCCAGTTTCAGCGCATCTGTTTCTCATTTCCATGGTGTAGCTGCTTGGAATGTGGCCATGTTTTTAGAGATGAGTTATTAGGCCATTAATACATACTTTACCCAACACTTTTTGAAGTGGGCCAAAGTGGAAAGACACAGCAGCACTGTGTTTTAGGAACAATGCTGTTTTGGATGACTTCTTTTAGTATGGTTTCATGCCTATTTGTAATGTTGGATACGTGTTTTGTAAAATGTGTTGTATATGTTTGTGACAGCAACGGGCTGATCAGATTTACCGGCTGTTGTTTTTCTGTAAATGTATACGGCCCTGCAGTGCCGTTAGGTAAATTTCCTTAGTAGACAAAAGAGGATAACTTCTTTGTGGAAGCTCTCTAACGATAATGCATTTAACTTACAGTGCATTCGGAAAGTATTCAGACCCCTTGACTGTTTTGACATTTTGTTACGCTACAGCATTATTCAAAAATGTATTAAATTGTTTTTTTTCTTATCAATCCACACGCAATACCCCACAATGACAAAGCAAAAACAGGTTTTTATAAATCTTTGCAAATGTATAGCATTTTTTAAACAGAAATATCACAGGCTGCCCCCAGGTGGTGAGGGTAGGTAGTAACACATCTGCCACGCTGATCCTCGACACTGGAGCTCACCAGGGGTGCGTGCTCAGTCCCCTCCTGTACTCCCTGTTCACCCACGACTGCATGGCCAGGCACGACTCCAACACCATCATTAAGTTTGCAGACAACACAACAGTGCATGATCATTAACAACAACGAGACAGCCTATAGGGAGGAAGTCAGAGACCTGGCCAGGTGGTGCCAGAATAACAACCTATCCCTCAACGTAACCAAGACTAAGGAGATTATTGTGGACTACAGGAAAAGGAGGACCGAGCACGCCCCCATTCTCATCGACGGGGCTGTACAACGACGGGGCTGTAGTGGAGCAGGTTGAAAGCTTCAAGTTCCTTGGTGTCCACGTCAACAACAAACTAGAATGGTCCAAACACACAAAGACAGTCTAACCGGGTTATCTGCATTGTGTCCCACCCACCACTCGCCAACCCCTCTTTTACGCTACTGCTACTCTCTGTTCATCATATATGCGTAGTCACTAACCACATCTACATGTACATACTACCTCAATCAGCCTGACTAACCGGTGTATGTATGTAGCCTCGCTACTGTATATAGCCTGTCTTTTTACTGTTGTTTTATTTCTTCACCTACCTATTGTTCACCTAATACCTTTTTTGCACTATTGGTTAGAGCCTGTAAGTAAGCATTTCACTGTAAGGTCTACCTACACCTGTTATATTCAGCGCACGTGAAAAATACACTTTGATTTGATTTACATAAGTATTCAGACCTTTTACTCCGTGCCTTGTTGAAGCACCTTTGGCAACGATTATAGCCTTAAGTCTTCATGGGTATGACGTTAAAAGCCTGTATTTCAGGTCTCTTCTCTGGCTGGCCACTCAAGGACATTCAGAGACTTGTCCCAAAGCCACTCCTGCATTGTCTTGGCTGTGTGCTTAGGGCTGCTGTCCTGTTGGAAGGTGAACCTTCGCCCCAATTTGAGGTCCTACACACTGGAGCAAGGATCTCTCTGTACTTTGCTCCGTTCATCTTTCCCTCGATCCTGACTAGTCTCCCAGTCCCTGCCGCTGAAAAACATCTCCACAGCATGATTCTGCCACCACCATGCTTCACCATAGGGATGGTGCCAACTTTTCTACAGACGTGATGCTTGGCATTTAGGCAAAAGAGTTCTATCTTGGTTTTATCAGACCAGAGAATCTTGTTTCTCATTGAGTCCTTTAGGTGCCTTTTGGCAAACACCAAGTGGGCTGTTGTGTGCCTTTTATGGTCATGGTGGTTCCAAACCTCTTCCAGGCCACTGTGTTGTTGGTGACCTTCAATGGTGCCAACCTTTTTTGTTACCCTTCCTCAGATTTTTGCCTCAACACAATTCTGTCTCGGACCTCTACAGACAATTCCTTCGACCTCATGGCTTGGTTTTTGCTTTGACATGCACTGTCAACTGTGAGACCTTATATAGACAGGTGTGTGCCTTTCCAAATCACGTCCAATCAATTGAATTTAGCACAGGTGGACTCCAATAAAATTGTAGAAACATATTAAGGATGATCAATGGAAACAGGATGCACCTGAGCTGAAAGGCATTTCTGTTTTGTTCTTTTATCAATTTTTTAAAATGTCTAAAAACCTATTTTCGCTTTGTCATTATGAGGTATTGTGATTAGATTGATGAGGAAACATGTTTTATTTCATCCATTTTAGAATAAGGCTGTAACATAACAAAATGTGGGAAAAGGGGTCTGAATACTTTCTGAATGCACTGTATATACACTGAGTGGACAAAACATTAACGTCTTCCTAATATTGAGTTGCACCCCCCTTTTGCCCTCAGAAAAGCCTCAAATCATTCTTTAACCTTCAGAAATCTCCCCCTTCTTCTACACTGATTGAAATAGATTTAACAAGTGAACTCAATAAGGGATCATAGCTTTCATCTGGATACACCTGGTCAGTCTATGTCATGGAAGAGCTGGTGTCCTTAATGTTTGGTACACTTTCTGCATATTTTAACACGAGAACATTATGGTTCTAGATATTTGGTTTCCTGAAGGAGGAATCATGACATTATGATTGCCAAACAACAGCAATAGGTTTCGGTTAAAATGCATTCCAAGCCTCCATTTCCCTTAACTTCCTGAGATTATCAAAGATGATCATGAAGACAAACCTAAGGTTTTCTAAGGACCATATGAATTGTATTAACACTGTTGGCCACAAGGCGGAATAGTTTCTTGTTAGACGATCAGTCAAAGGAAGCTACTTCAGGTCACAGTCTAGTGAACACTTGAGATTAGGATGAATTTTAAATATGTAATGGGAGGTTTTCATGATGTATGGATACCTTTCATCATGAACTCTCAATAAAAGGTCAAACTTTATTGGCAATGTTGATTTGTAAAACAGAACTAGGCCTACTTCAAGGAATACGTTGATACAGTTTTTAATATAAAAAAATGACAGGTGTGTGTGTGTGTCTGGCGCGTGCGTGTGGATGTGTTTGCGTGTGTGTATGAGTATGAGTGAGTGAGCGAACATGTGTATAAGATGCATTAACTCCTCTTTGTCTACATGTATGGGGTTCCGTTAGTTATGCAGTGTCATCATAGTGTTCTGTATGAGTGTGCTCAGCAATAGTCTTCAGTGACTATGTCTCCCCTGCAGGTGGCATCAGAAAGGCCCTGTGTGTTACAGCTGCGGGTCCTGATACGTTTTCCTCCACTGCAGCCTGACCAGGCTCCCCAACACGACCAGTTCCCCTCCTGAGGAACCCTCTCCACGGGGGTTTTAGTATTCTTATCTGGAGAAGAAAACTATATTTTCAGCTTGACAGCTTTAACTATATACATAGGACAGTGTGCTTGTGCGTGCATACATGCTTGGGCATGCGTGTGTATACAACGGCTGGCTCCACTCACTGTTATCAGCCTTGGCATCCTGGCAGGCCAGACCTTCAAACTGGGGCAGACAGAGACACAGGCACTTCCCGTCCAGCAGGGCCAGAGAGCCCCCGTTGTGACAGGGCTTACACTTGCACACACTGTACTCAGCCTCGTACTCCTGAGTGGCTCTCTGCATGTTAAGCCTCCTGGTGTTCGCATCAGGCATACTCAGTGGGATCAGGGTCTGAATGGGTTCTGGCTATGAGGGGAGACAGACAGGACAGGAAACTGACTTACTGTAACATTCAGTTCAATACAACTCAAGGAAACAGAGTTGTGATGTGAACTGGAGACAGATGGAAGTGGAGTTATTGGGCATGGGATAGAATGACGGTCAAAGATAAAAGTAACAAAAAGTTTTTTTAAATACATTTGAATGACACCGAGGGGCAACGCTGTTACATCCACTCGCATTCAAACCCATGCATGTGCACACACACGGACACACACTCATACACAGATGTAAATAGTGCAAACATGCACTGAAACGTATTCAGTTGGCCTTGCTGTTATGATGTTTGTTGTCCTGGATGTATTTTGTTTTCTGTTGTTTTCAGTTGTTATTTTCTGTTGGTGTTTCTGTTTTCCTTTGTTTACATTTTCTTCTCTTTTGTTAATTTTGTTGGCTGTTAGGGGACTGTGGCTTGGGGGGAATGGAACGTGAGGTTTTTTTTTGGGGGGGGGGGGGCTTCACTGCAGGTAGATTGTATGTTTTAATATACATACAGTATATATTTTTTATTACAAAAATACAACTTTAACAATCCCCTTTGGGCAATGTAACACCTTCTTTCAGATCTACAGTGTTTATAGGAATGAGACAGTATGGCATAGATTTGGAATTGTGCCCTCACCTCACTGCTGAGGAGTGCAGGGGCATCGCCCACTGTCCGGGCCCAGTTCTGATAGGTCTTCACGTCCATTAGCCCCTCCTTCGTTATCTGGGTTCTCATGGCGACAGCGGCCTCCGGGGTTCCGCCCCTGACTACAGTTATCACCTTATCCACCAGCGCCTTGCCCTCCTTCTCAGCTGTGGATACAGAGCCACCATAGGAATCAAGGAGGGTGGGTGTTGTGTGTGTGTGTCTGTGCCAGCAGCATACCACCATGCATGCCACTGCTGGCTTGCCTCTGAAGCTAAGCAGGGTTGGTCCTGGTTGGTCCCTGGATGGGAGACCAGATGCTGCTGGAAGTGGTGTTGGAGGGCCAGTAGGAGACACTCTTGATTGGGGACATTGCCCTGTGTAGGGTGCCGTATTTCAGATGGGACATTAAACGGGTGTCTTGACTCTGTGGTCACTAAGGATCCCTTGGCACTTATCTTAAGAGTAGGGGTGTTAACCCTGGTGTCCTGGCTAAATTCCCAATCTGGCCCTCATACCATCAGGGCACCTAATCATCCCCAGCTTCCAATTGTCTCATTCATCCCCCTCCTCTCCCCTGTAACTATTCCCCAGGTCTTTGCTGTAAATGAGAATGTGTTCTTAGTCAACTTACCTGGTAAAATAAGGGTTAGATAAACGGTATGTTTGTGTTGACGGACCTGTGTTTTTATTCACAGTGTCTTTACAGTGTCCGGGTCTGATGTGGGCATCTCCTCCAATCCCGATGTTGGTGTCAAAGTTTGCTGAGATTCCAACTTTAATGCAGTCCTGGAGCTTTCTCTCAGTCAGCTCTATAGGAGAGACAACATTGCTAAAACATCAAATACGGACATCACTGCAAACAGGAGAGGTTTTTATATGGTCACATTTCATTCATTTTTCCAAATCATTATAAAAAACATTCATATAGAACCAAATATTTTCTCTCTGATCCTCAATACAATGTTGGGCTGTTTTGAATAAGAGCCCTAGCTAGTATTGATGTTTCATGTATCAGTGGTAGCCTCTTAAATGCCCAGTGCAGTCAAAATGGTCTTTTTCTTATATCATATGTACAACAGCTGATGAAACTAACACTGTAAAGTGTGATTTTTAATTTTTTTATCAGATGGCAA
The DNA here is from genome assembly GCF_034236695.1 of Oncorhynchus nerka. Taxonomy (NCBI): domain Eukaryota; kingdom Metazoa; phylum Chordata; class Actinopteri; order Salmoniformes; family Salmonidae; genus Oncorhynchus; species Oncorhynchus nerka. The sequence continues at coordinate 88,214,947 of NC_088417.1, forward strand.
AAGTCCCGACGTTAAATCTTCGTCATACTTCTTCTGCACAAAACTTCTCTTACACCATTTAAGCTAGAAACGCCATTCAAACTTTAAAATGTGCAGACTGGTCTGGAATAGTGTGCTTGCATACAACTGTTTGATATTATTTACACTTTCTGTCCATCTTCATTTACTTTAATTGTGACATCATCACTTCAAACTTCCATTCACTGTAAATGCAACTTTTGACACAAATCAGCTACTTTGGCTAAACACTTATACATCTTCTCTGCTCTTCAAATCTGAAATAATAACATAATTATCTGGTACTGTTACAGCATCAACAACATTTTCTGTAACTTTAAAAACGGACATTTTGATCTTTCCGAACAAGTTAGACAAGAAGTTAGAGGGTATGAAATCTTCATCCACTTCTCTGCTATTCCAATCAGTCCACTGAACAAAAATATCCGCTACGGATCTAACAATACAGCCGTTTTAGTAACTGCATTAAAAAAATGGCCAACTTTTTCCTAACAACTGACATTTTGACCAAAGTTGAAGTAGACATCTTGGTCTACTTATGTGCGATACATATCTGGAAATACGAACAGAAATATCTACTACCAATCAAGCGCTACAGATGTTTTAATAACCACAGCAACTAATTTAGCCACGTTCCCACTGTTGAATTAATTGCTATGGAACTTTTCAGAACTTTCAAATTAGAACAATGTGGGAGCGCATTCAAAGCATGAGACAATGAGTAAACGTTGTTACTAATAACACTAATCAGATACCTTGACCACTTTTCTCAACAATATGTCGTAGACAAAACCTTAAAGGGTATGACACCTTGGTCTACTTCTCATATATTCAAATCTGAAATCAAAACAGCAATAACAATAACTACTTAAGTAAAATATTTTAAACTTTTTCCACTACCACACAAATACTTGTAAAGAGTTTAAAGCAAGTCCCACCAATTTTTCTTCACGGAAAATAACCATCCAGTTTCCTGATAATTGCTGGTAAAAAATGCACTCTACACAGGAACTTCTAATCAGCAGGTTTGCATTGGCGGGAATTCCGGATTTCCATGGTGACAACACCAAACAGTAAATAGGTTAATTGACCAATAACAATGTTCTAAACCTCTGCCAATAACAGCTAGTTTTCCGGTTTCCCCTCCCCACTCAGACCACTCCCAGCCAGTCCTATAAAATTATTGGTTGAGAAATAGTTTTCCTAAAAAGTTCTTTTTGCCAATTTTAATGGAAATCTATTACAATAAGGTATTTAATTGTTACCCAGAAATGATTTCATATAAAAACAGCTGCATTGGACCATTAAGAGTGGTGTTGGTAGAAAAACAACACGATTTTAAGATCCCTACTTTTGTCCTTGATGGTGTCCTGGTTGAGAACGTAGACCAGCTGGTACTCTCCTCCAGACTTCCCATTCCTGGTGTAGTGAGTCCCATAGTCCTCCAGAAAGCTGCATTCCATTCAATTCAATTCCATTAAATTACATTCCATTCAACTTAACTCAAAACACTTCACCCATCCCACAATTGTCCATGCAGGAGTAGGCAAATACACAGACACATAACAATTTATATACATTATATATCAATTTACATACGATATAGTCACAAAAACAATGTGTTTCTAGTGTAATGATAACAGTCCAACCTGAAGTACTGTCCTTTCTCGTACTCCAGAGGTAGAGACTTGACATGCTCTAAAAACTCCCCAGCCACCTGAAGGTCCCGGGAACGCATCCTATAGGTGCTCAGCTGCACATGGCCGTTCACACGCATGAAACTCTTGTTCTGATTGGACAAGAACCAACATCAATTCATAAATTCAAATCAGGGAGTTTAAACTCAATCAGCCAAGACATTTTAGACTTCCATCAAATATAAAGCAACTGTGATTTACAAGATGGATGAAATAAACAAATACAAATGGACTGAAAGTATTTTATCCATGTGGGTACAGAGAGGGTACACTACAGTATAACATGAAGCCTACTGTACCTTGATGGTAGTGTACTCCGAGACTTCCTTGATCATCTGTGTCCTGTCATACTCAGCATCCAACCCAACCCCTCCTGACACAGTCGTATTGGACTTGGCCATAGACTTTTCTGTGGGGGTGAATTTTATGTTCAACCCAGCGCTCACAGTCAACTTGGTCTCAGTCATCAGTTCCCTCAGGAGGGTGTATGTGTCCTCATAGATCTCTTTGGAAACGGTCTCCTCTGCTATAGTCTGGGAAAGACACATGCAGGGGTCAGAGGTCAATCACCAAGGTTTGAATTTGCTGAAGTGTTACATACTGTATTGTCTCATCTTCGAACCCAGAAGCAAATCTCACATGCTCATTGGCCAGCTACTAGATGTTAATAGTCTATAATAGTTAATAGTCACAATGTGGGATGGAACTTTGAGCAAATATACAGACAATATCATAAAGCCAGAATGGTTTGGGTCAGTGCAATTTAAGAACTGATTTGAAATTACATAAAGATTATTTGAAATTACAATGCAAGAATTGAAAAGTTACATTTATGGACGGAGAAGTGATTCATCTTAGTCTGAAATCTGAGCTGAATATCTCTGTTTCAATATTGTTTTACTGAAGTGAAGGCAAATTCCAGGCTAGGCCTTACTCACCTCATAGTTGAGCAAGCCCACGTTCCAAGGCAGCCTGTTGTACTCGTTGTTATTGGTGTTCTTCACCTTGTTGCACATCCCATTGAAGTAGTCGTTGTTGAAGGGGTTTATACGGGGCTCCATGCCCAAGATGTTGATTCTGTCACAGCATAAAGACAGACACAGAACTTAAAATAACACTAATATAATATGTATTTCTATGGACATGTCAGAGAGCTCAGTATTCAGACCTGAGTGGCTGCTGGAGAGCATTCAGGAGCAGACCCGAGTTCAAATAGTATTTGTTTTCTTTACTTTGTGTCTTTGATTGAGTGTGCCTGGAGTCAAGGTTTGCATTTTTGCGAATATTCCATTGCACCAGGCATACTCAATCAAGTGCAGCTATCATCCCGTGCTCAAGAAAGGGAAAGTAACTGAACACTAGCGATCCGTAGCACTAACTTCCATCATCAAAAAAAAAGAAGTATGTATGTCTATATAGGTATGCGTATGTATATATGTATGCATGCGTGTATGGATATATATATATATATATTTACCCAAAAAATAATGGGGGATTGGAAATGATGCATTCAATTACATTGGAAGCAACATTCTTTCCGCAATATTAAGCTGATCCTCCCTCTAGAGAAAAAAAAAACTTCCGTCATCATGAAATGCTTCAAAAGGCTAGTCAAAGACTACATCACCTCCTCCCTCCCCTGACACACTCAACCCGCTCCAATTCGCCTACCGCCCTGACAGATCTACGAACGAAGCAATCACCATTGCGATGCACACTGCCCTCACCCACTTGTACAAAAGGGATGCACACAGTATGTGAGGTGTCACGATCGTTTGTAGAAACGGACCAAGGCGCAGCGAATGTTGAGATCCACATTATTTATTAGAAAGTGAAACTAAGCAAAGATAAATAAACAAACTAACAACGAACTGTGGCTACAGAGATGCTACAGGCACTAACACAAAACAATATCCCATAACACACAGGTGGAAAAAACGCTACTTAAGTATGATCCCCAATTATCAAATTGGGAACGATACTAAAACACCAACATAGAAAAAACTAACTAGAACCCCACATAGAAAATATAAACTAGACTAAACCCCTGGTCACGACCTGACCTACTCTACCATAGAAAATAAAGGCATTCTATGGTCAGGACGTGACATGAGTTTGCTGTTCATTGACTACAGCTCTGTCTTCAATACCATAGTGCCATCTAAACTCATCACAAAGCTCACGACCCTTGGACTGAACTCCTCTCTATGCATCTGGGTCATGGACTTCCTGATGGGTCGCACCTAGGTGGCATCATTACCTCCGCCACAATGATCCTCATCACAGAGGCCCCAGAAGGGTGCATCCTAGGTCCCCTTCTGTATTCCCTGTATACCCACGATTTCGTGGTTTCACACAGTTCCAACTCCATTATCAAGTTCGCTGATGACACGATAGTAGTAGGCCTGATTACCAACAATGACGAGACGGCCTACAGAGAGGAGTTAGGTCCTCTTGACGGCGTGGTGCCAGGTAAACAATCTCTCCCTCAACATCAGCAAAATAAAGGAGCTGATTGTGGACTTCAGGAGGAACCAGGTTGGGCACGCCCCATCCACATCAACGGTGCCATCGTGGAGACGATACAGAACGTAAAGTTCCTCGGCATACACATCTCTGATGAGCTGAAATGGTCAAACCACACGGACACCGTAGTGAAGCAGGCAAGGCAGCAACTCTTCAACCTCAACTACAAACATTTACCCTGCACACCCTCCAATGGACATTTATCATTGTTACAGCTGGAAATATGTAAATATTATTCATTTTTATTATTGTTTCATTCACTTCTCACCGCCCTCCCCTGCTGCTCCCCCCTCTATAGACACTTACCAGGCACACACCCCCCAATGGACATTTATCATTGTACATTTTTAAATGTGTATATTATTATTATTATTATGATTATCTCATTCACTTCTATTTGACCTGCACTGTTGGAGCTCGGAGCATAAAAATTGCACTGTAACTTGCGAATCAATCTGCGATCTTGTGCATGTGAATAACAAACTAATCTGATGTAAAATATTTAAAACAAAAATAAATACTAGTTGAACCCTATTTGGTCTGCTACTTCCGGGTTGGAGCGAGCGGTCGCATCCGCACCTCGGTCCGCAGGAGACACTGCTAGCTAGCCAACAGCTAGCCAACGTCTACCGAATAGAACTTCCCCACTCAACAACCCGGTCGCATTCCGCTTCGCTCCACAGGTAGTATCACATTTTCATTTAATTTCATTACAGTACAACAGTTTGATTTGTTTGATCGTAGCTAGCTACATAGCTAGCTACATAGCCGTCTTTGTATCAAAGATAATTGTGTAGTCTAGAGCGATTTTCTAGGTTAGCTAGCCAGCTATTGTCGTTCTTTTAACGCAATGTAACGTAATCAACACTGCTAGCTAGCCAGCTAGCCCCCGAATAGCAGCACTGTAGCCACTGCCAGCTAGCCTACAAAGTCAACAACGCAGCCACTGCCAGCTAGCCTACTTCAGCAGTACTGTATCATTTTAATCATTTTAGTCAATAAGATTCTTGCTACGTAAGCTTAACTTTCTGAACATTCGAGACGTGTAGTCCACTTGTCATTCTAATCTCCTTTGCATTAGCGTAGCCTCTTCTGTAGCCTGTCAACTATGTGTCTGTCTATCCCTGTTCTCTCCTCTCTGCACAGACCATACAAACGCTCCACACCGCGTGGCCGCGGCCACCTAATCTGGTGGTCCCAGCGCGCACGACCCACGTGGAGTTCCAGGTCTCCGGTAGCCTCTGGAACTGCCGATCTGCGGCCAACAAGGCAGAGTTCATCTCAGCCTATGCCTCCCTCCAGTCCCTCGACTTTTTGGCACTGACGGAAACATGGATCACCACAGATAACACTGCTACTCCTACTGCTCTCTCTTCGTCCGCCCACGTGTTCTCGCACACCCCGAGAGCTTCTGGTCAGCGGGGTGGTGGCACCGGGATCCTCATCTCTCCCAAGTGGTCATTCTCTCTTTCTCCCTTACCCATCTGTCTATCGCCTCCTTTGAATTCCATGCTGTCACAGTTACCAGCCCTTTCAAGCTTAACATCCTTATCATTTATCGCCCTCCAGGTTCCCTCGGAGAGTTCATCAATGAGCTTGATGCCTTGATAAGCTCCTTTCCTGAGGACGGCTCACCTCTCACAGTTCTGGGCGACTTTAACCTCCCCCCACGTCTACCTTTGACTCATTCCTCTCTGCCTCCTTCTTTCCACTCCTCTCCTCTTTTGACCTCACCCTCTCACCTTCCCCCTACTCACAAGGCAGGCAATACGCTCGACCTCATCTTTACTAGATGCTGTTCTTCCACTAACCTCATTGCAACTCCCCTCCAAGTCTCCGACCACTACCTTGTATCCTTTTCCCTCTCGCTCTCATCCAACACTTCCCACACTGCCCCTACTCGGATGGTATCGCGCCGTCTCAACCTTCGCTCTCTCTCCCCCGCTACTCTCTCCTCTTCCATCCTATCATCTCTTCCCTCTGCTCAAACCTTCTCCAACCTATCTCCTGATTCTGCCTCCTCAACCCTCCTCTCCTCCCTTTCTGCATCCTTTGACTCTCTATGTCCCCTATCCTCCAGGCCGGCTCTGTCCTCCCCTCCCGCTCCGTGGCTCGACGACTCATTGCGAGCTCACAGAACAGGGCTCCGGGCAGCCGAGCGGAAATGGAGGAAAACTCGCCTCCCTGCGGACCTGGCATCCTTTCACTCCCTCCTCTCTACATTTTCCTCTTCTGTCTCTGCTGCTAAAGCCACTTTCTACCACTCTAAATTCCAAGCATCTGCCTCTAACACTAGGAAGCTCTTTGCCACCTTCTCCTCCCTCCTGAATCCCCCTCCCCTCCCCCTCCTCCCTCTCTGCAGATGACTTCGTCAACCATTTTGAAAAGAAGGTCGACGACATCCGATCCTCGTTTGCTAAGTCAAACGACACCGCTGGTTCTGCTCACACTGCCCTACCCTGTGCTCTGACCTCTTTCTCCCTCTCTCTCCAGATGAAATCTCGCGTCTTGTGACGGCCGGCCGCCCAACAACCTGCCCGCTTGACCCTATCCCCTCCTCTCTTCTCCAGACGATTTCCGGAGACCTTCTCCCTTACCTCACCTCGCTCATCAACTCATCCCTGACCGCTGGCTACGTCCCTTCCGTCTTCAAGAGAGCGAGAGTTGCACCCCTTCTGAAAAAACCTACACTCGATCCCTCCGATGTCAACAACTACAGACCAGTATCCCTTCTTTCTTTTCTCTCCAAAACTCTTGAACGTGCCGTCCTTGGCCAGCTCTCCCGCTATCTCTCTCAGAATGACCTTCTTGATCCAAATCAGTCAGGTTTCAAGACTAGTCATTCAACTGAGACTGCTCTTCTCTGTATCACGGAGGCGCTCCGCACTGCTAAAGCTAACTCTCTCTCCTCTGCTCTCATCCTTCTAGACCTATCGGCTGCCTTTGATACTGTGAACCATCAGATCCTCCTCTCCACCCTCTCCGAGTTGGGCATCTCCGGCGCGTCCCACGCTTGGATTGCGTCCTACCTGACAGGTCGCTCCTACCAGGTGGCGTGGCGAGAATCTGTCTCCACACCACGTGCTCTCACCACTGGTGTCCCCCAGGGCTCTGTTCTAGGCCCTCTCCTATTCTCGCTATACACCAAGTCACTTGGCTCTGTCATAACCTCACATGGTCTCTCCTATCATTGCTATGCAGACGACACACAATTAATCTTCTCCTTTCCCCCTTCTGATGACCAGGTGGCGAATCGCATCTCTGCATGTCTGGCAGACATATCAGTGTGGATGACGGATCACCACCTCAAGCTGAACCTCGGCAAGACGGAGCTGCTCTTCCTCCCGGGGAAGGACTGCCCGTTCCATGATCTCGCCATCACGGTTGACAACTCCATTGTGTCCTCCTCCCAGAGCGCTAAGAACCTTGGCGTGATCCTGGACAACACCCTGTCGTTCTCAAATAACATCAAGGCGGTGGCCCGTTCCTGTAGGTTCATGCTCTACAACATCCGCAGAGTACGACCCTGCCTCACACAGGAAGCGGCGCAGGTCCTAATCCAGGCACTTGTCATCTCCCGTCTGGATTACTGCAACTCGCTGTTGGCTGGGCTCCCTGCCTGTGCCATTAAACCCCTACAACTCATCCAGAACGCCGCAGCCCGTCTGGTGTTCAACCTTCCCAAGTTCTCTCACGTCACCCCGCTCCTCCGCTCTCTCCACTGGCTTCCAGTTGAAGCTCGCATCCGCTACAAGACCATGGTGCTTGCCTACGGAGCTGTGAGGGGAACGGCACCTCAGTACCTCCAGGCTCTGATCAGGCCCTACACCCAAACAAGGGCACTGCGTTCATCCACCTCTGGCCTGGTCGCCTCCCTACCACTGAGGAAGTACAGTTCCCGCTCAGCCCAGTCAAAACTGTTCGCTGCTCTGGCCCCCCAATGGTGGAACAAACTCCCTCACGACGCCAGGACAGCGGAGTCAATCACCACCTTCCGGAGACACCCGAAACCCCACCTCTTTAAGGAATACCTAGGATAGGATAAAGTAATCCTTCTCACCCCCCTTAAAAGATTTAGATGCACTATTGTAAAGTGGCTGTTCCACTGGATGTCATAAGGTGAATGCACCAATTTGTAAGTCGCTCTGGATAAGAGCGTCTGCTAAATGACTTAAATGTAATGTAATGTAAATGTACTGTCCAGGTGTTTGAGAGGTGAGTGCTGCTGTGCTGACCCGTATCCGGCAGTCCTGCCCTGTTCGTTGGTGTCGTACAACTTTGTGCCACAGGGCTTACGTACGGGCTCACAGTCCTCGTCTGACCCGTCCTCGCAGTCATAGTCTCCGTTACACGACAGTCTCAACTTAATACATGCACCTTCACAAAGAGAGGGAGAGAGAGCGAGAAACACAGACGGACAGAAACGTGCATGATCAGTGTATGATGACAGTTTTATCAATTAATTCACTGCAATAGCACTACTACAACTGTGTAAATTGTATTACTGTTAACTTAACTTTAGTCCATAGCTGCTCAGAGTAAACGTCCTGCCCTAACTGAAATATTGCCACCAGCTTTGATGCACACAGATTCAGCTTCATATTCGATCTGAAAAATGGAGGCACCATTGTTACAGCCCCTCCCTGCTCTGTCTACTGGGTTTTGCTGTGCTTACTTTCTGCAGGAGATTGGTGGGCGGAGTAGTAGAGGTGGGCGGAGCTGGGAGGGTCGTCAGTGCTGATGGGGCACACTTGTGAAATCTCAGCTGTGGCATAAAGCCACTGTTTCCCCATTCAGCAAGAGATTCCTCTCTCCATGCATACCTTTGGTTGTTTTGATGTAGCTGTGGCAGTTGACACACGTTGGGCAGTGTTAGCTCTTTGTTATTTTTTGTGTGGTGACCATGGCTGGGGCAGTTGTCTCAGGAGCACATCCGTGGCTCAGTGGGGTAACCAGCTTGCTAGGAGCTTTGTCTGTGACAGCAGGGTAAAGTGCATGAAGACTGAGGTTGAGCTAGTAATAGGTCTTGGGGAAGCTCCACTTGTTTTTTTGTTTTTTTTCTATCCTGTGTGGTTGACACTGATTCTCTTTTGTCTGGTTTGGGGTACTCAATTGGGGCGAGAGCAGGTTTTTTGTTCGTTGACTGTTTGACTGTGGCTAACATTGAGTAATTATTCCAAGTCCTGAGGGAGGAGCTTCTGGATTGCTATACTAAAGATCAATTGTTACAAATTGCGACATAACATTGAGATTGATGATAAACTGTCTGAAAGAGACGGTTAAGTCCATACTAAAGGCCAAGTCCATACTAAAGGCCAAGTCCATACTAAAGGCCAAGTCCATACTAAAGGTTAAGTCCATACTAAAGGCCAAGTCCATAATAAAGGCCAAGTCCATACTAAAGGTCAAGTCCATACTAAAGGTCAAGTCCATACTAAAGGCCAAGTCCATACTAAAGGCCAAGTCCATACTAAAGGCCAAGTCCATACTAAAGGCCAAGTCCATACTAAAGGCCAAGTCCATACTAAAGGCCACGTCCATACTAAAGGCCAAGTCCATACTAAAGGCCAAGTCCATAATAAAGGCCAAGTCCATACTAAAGGCCAAGTCCATACTAAAGGCCACGTCCATACTAAAGGCCAAGTCCATACTAAAGGCCAAGTCCATACTAAAGGCCAAGTCCAAACTAAAGGCCAAGTCCATACTAAAGGCCAAGTCCATACTAAAGGCCAAGTCCATACTAAAGGCCAAGTCCAAACTAAAGGCCAAGTCCATACTAAAGGCCAAGTCCATACTAAAGGCCATGTCCATACTAAAGGTTAAGTCCATACTAAAGGCCAAGTCCATAATAAAGGCCAAGTCTATACTAAAGGTTAAGTCCATACTAAAGGCCAAGTCCATACTAAAGGTTAAGTCCATACTAAAGGTTAAGTCCATACTAAAGGCCAAGCCCATACTAAAGGCCAAGTCCATAATAAAGGCCAAGTCCATAATAAAGGCCAAGTCCATACTAAAGGCCAAGTCCATACTAAAGGTTAAGTCCATACTAAAGGCCAAGTCCATAATAAAGGCCAAGTCCATACTAAAGGCCAAGTCCATACTAAAGGCCAAGTCCATACTAAAGGTTGAGTCCATACTAAAGGTTAAGTCCATACTAAAGCTTAAGTCCATACTAAAGGCCAAGTCCATAATAAAGGCCAAGTCCATACTAAAGGTTAAGTCCATACTAAAGGTTAAGTCCATAATAAAGGCCAAGTCCATACTAAAGGCCAAGTCCATACTAAAGGTTAAGTCCATACTAGGTTAAGTCCATACTAAAGGTCAAGCCCATACTAAAGGCCAAGTCCATAATAAAGGCCAAGTCCATAATAAAGGCCAAGTCCATACTAAAGGTTAAGTCCATACTAAAGGTTAAGTCCATACTAAAGGCCAAGTCCATACTAAAGGCCAAGTCCATACTAAAGGTCAACTTGATTGAATCCGGCATTCTAATGGAGATGTTTTCTCCTGGTTTGGCTACATTTCGGTCCACTCAAACGCCCATAATCCAATCTTATCTTTTGAACAGCAAAAATAACTTTTGTTGCTACAACTAGAGCATGATTGACTAAAACGTCAACAAGCCTTGGAAAAGGAGTTGGAGGTAGAAAGGTTTAAACCGGAAACGGAGCATGCCAAACTGACGCTGCAACAAGTCCGTTTAGACATAGTCTGTCATGCCCTGGCCTTAGTATTCTGTGTTTTCTTTATTATGTTGGTTAGGCCAGGGTGTGACATGGGTGATTTATGTGTTTTGTCTTATCTAGGGTTTTTGTAGTCTATGGGGTTGTGTTCAGTTGAGTGTTCTAGGTAAGTCTATGGTTGCCTGGAGTGGTTCTCAATCAGAGGCAGGTGTTTTTCGTTGTCTCTGATTGGGAACCATATTTAGGCAGCCATATTCTTTAGGTATCTTGTGGGTGATTGTTCCTGTCTCTGTGTTTTGTACCAGTTAGGACTGTTTCGTTTTTTTCACGTTTTCTTATTTTGTAGAGTGTTCATGTTTTCATCTTTCATTAAAGATGTTTATAAATAACAACGCTGCATTTTGGTCCTCCGATCCTTCTCGCCTCTCCTCTTCGGAAGAAGAGGAAGAAATCCCTTACAGAATCACCCACCACAACAGGACCAAGCGGCGTGGTGACAGGCAGCGGCAGCAGGAGCAGCGCAAGGAGGAATGGACATGGGATGATGTGTTGGACGGCAAGGGTTGCTACACATGGGAGGAGATCCTGGCGGGAAAGGATCGCCTCCCATGGGAACAGGTGGAGGCAGCTAGGAGAGCAGAGGCAGCCGGAGAGAGGAGCCGTCGATACAAGGGAACACGGCTGGCAAGGAAGCCCGAGAGTCAGCCCCAACATTTTTTGGGGGAGGCACACAGGAAGTGTGGCGAAGCCAGGTAGGAAACCTGCACCAACTTCCTGTGCTTACCGGAGGACTAGAGAGACCAGGCAGGCACCGTGTTATGCTGTGGAGCGCACGGTGTCCCCAGTGCGGGTGCATAGCCCGGTTCGGTACATACCAGCTCCTCGTATCGGCCCGGGCTAGAGTGGGCATCGAGCCAGGTGCCATGAAGCCGGCTCTACGCATCTGGTCTCCAGTGCATCTCCTTGGGCCGGCGTACATGGCACCAGCCTTGCGCATGGTGTGCCCGGTTCACCTGCACAGCCCAGTGCGGGCTATTCCACCTCGCCGCACTGGCAGGGCGACCGGGAGCATTCAACCAGGTAAGGTTGGGCAGGCTCGGTGCTCAAGAGCTCCAGTGCTCTTATTTTGGTTAGGCCAGGGTGTGACATGGGTGATTTATGTGTTTTGTCTTATCTAGGGTTTTTGTAGTCTATGGGGTTGTGTTCAGTTGAGTGTTCTAGGTAAGTCTATGGTTGCCTGGAGTGGTTCTCAATCAGAGGCAGGTGTTTTTTGTTGTCTCTGATTGGGAACCATATTTAGGCAGCCATATTCTTTAGGTATCTTGTGGGTGATTGTTCCTGTCTCTGTGTTTTGTACCAGTTAGGACTGTTTCGGTTTTTCCACATTTTCTTATTTTGTAGAGTGTTCACGTTTTCATCTTTCATTAAAGATGTTTATAAATAACCATGCTGCATTTTGGTCCTCCTCTCCTTCCCAGGAAGAAAACCGTTACATGGTCAGAGATGGTAAGCTCTCTGACATGTCTCTTAATGACAGTTACGGTGATTTCTCTGGAGTTCGTGCTCAGCTTTCCTTCAATGTAGCTGGAAAATTGAGGCTCCGGATGAAATTCAGTGAAAAGAGTAGCAGATTCCAAGAATTGGCCTGACACCAACCGTACATTGATGTTTCAATGTGTGCTAACTGGAAAGCACAAGAGGCCTACTCGGCTCTTAACGTTGCTGACAGCCAAAACTAGGGCAAAGTTAAAGCTGCTGTGTTGCACGCCTATGAGTTAGTTCCAGAAGGGTATCGCCAGTGGTTTAGAACCTGGAAAATAGCTAACAAACAGACTTTTGTTGAGTTCGCAAGGGATTTGCACACCCAGTTTAATCGATGGTGCACTTCGTTAGATGTTACAACCTACGAGCAGTTGTGCTGGAGCAGTTCAAAGATTGTCTCTGACCGCCTTGCCACATACATAAATGAGCATAAGGTGCAGACCGCCTCCGGGGCTGCCGTGTTGGCTGATGAATATGTGTTGAGGCATAAAGGTCACTTTGGGGAACCCCGTTTTAGCAGTGATGGTCGCAGGGATAGTTTTGGGACTAAATTCTTTCCTACTGGGCCTGACCTTGTCTCAAGGGTTGACTGTGGTTCCCATGTGAAGTCAGATCATGGCAAAATCTGCAATTACTGCCGTGGTAAAGGTCATTGGAAAAATGAATTCCCTGTCCTTAGCGTTAAAGCTAGGCCTTCTGGGGTTAATGTGCCCGTAAAGCCTATGGAATTAGCGGCACCTGCTTCTAAGTTAAGGGATTCAATTGTTCCACCTCAGGACTAGTTAAAATAACCATTGGGTATGGTTGACAGTGCATCCATCTATTAACCGTTTCATTACTGAGGGTTACGTATCTCTGATAGGTAACCAAGAGAGTGTCCCGGATGAGCCCCCACTTGTTACAACCTGGCTGAAGATTGGAACAAATAATGGGAAACCACACACTGAGTAAAGGAATAACAAAATGAATTTATTCCATACATAAAGTAAACACTCACAACTATAATCAGATGAGGCAGGAAGGTCAGTAAATTAGGTGTCAACTGCCAAAGCCACAACAAAACAACCAAAGGTATGCATGGTGAGGAATCTCTTGCTGAATGGTGAAAAAGTGGCTTTAACTGAGCTTTCACAAGTGTGCCCCATCAGCACTGACGACCCTCCCAGCTCCGCCCACCTCTACTACTCAGCGAAATGCACCAGCCACTTTTCAACGCCTTATGAACAGGGTTGTTTCTGGTTTGGAGGGATGTGCTGTGCACCTCGATGAGGTAGTTGTGTACAGTGATACATGGGAACAACACTTGTGCCGTGTAGCAGCACTGTTTGGTCGCCTGGCAGAAGCTCGACTTACCATTAACTTGGCAAAGTGTGAGTTTGCCAGGGCAACTGTGACATACCTTGGTGAAGTTGTCGGTCAGGGGGAAGTACGGCCGGTACGCGCTAATGTTTTGGCCATTGATCATTATACTCAAGTCCAACCACTAAAAAAGATCTCCAGTGTTTTTTTGGGATGGTCAGCTACAACCGCAGTTTTGTAAGAATATTTCAACTGAGGCCGCACCCCTTACTGACTTGCTTAAGGCAAAGGCCAACTTTGTGTGGTCTCCATTATGTCAATGGTCCTTTGCGGACGTTAAAGCTCTTCTCAGTACTGCTCCTGCAGGAGATTGGTGGGTGGAGTAGGTGAGGTGGGTGGAGCTGGGAGGGTTGTCAGTGCTGATGGAGCACGCTTGTCAAAGCTCAGCTCTGGCATAAAGCCACTGTTTCCCCATTCAGCAAGAGATTCCTCTCTCCATGTTGACATCTAATTTACTGACCTTCATCTGATTATAGTTGTGAGTGTTTACTTTATTTATGGAATAAATTAATTTTGTTATTCCTTTACTCCGTGTGTGGTTTCCCATTGTTTGTTACAATCTTGAGCCAGGTTGTAACACCATACATAGACATACTCATGGCTATGACCTAATTGGGAGGTACAGTACCTGATTCACAAGTGAACTCAGTGCTGGAGCACTCAGAGGGCTGGGCCTGTTCACACACAGCTTCACTGGTGCACGCCTGCTGCTCTCCTATTGGCTGTCCTTGACAGGGCTTCCCACCAAATTGGCCGAACACCTCCACACTCCGAGAACGGTGCTGCCAACATGACAGAGTTCACACAGTTAAGGAGCATACAAACTTTCACTCATGCTTTTTAAACCATGAATAATTTGAGTCTGACATTTGAGAAAAATTAGAGACTGGGAGGCCAAATTGCTAGGCCCTGTATATTTGATTAATCTGGGACCCACCCGTATCTTGGTGCAGCTGTTACAGGGGGTCCACTCAGACCAGCGGCTCCAGACACAGTCCACCGGGTCAGGGGGAGCCACCTTGACCTCCCGAGTGTCCCGTTTGCCTCTATGGGTTACACACATAAGGTTCAGAGCTCAGATTACTAGAACAAGTGTCCTCTAATTGTATTTTGTGTAATGAGAGAATAAACAAGAGTAATGAGAGTATTTTGTGTCAAATAGAGCATACGTACGTTCTGTTTTCATCACCAGACACAGCCACAGCACAGAACCCCAAGAGAAGAGCAGCAGCTACCTCAGTCCTCATAACGGCAGAATGATAAACAGAAGTTTGGTATGTCTTGCTTTATATATACGGCCTTTCTGTTAATGATTGCAGAACAAATCGATAGTTTGGATCTTGATTTATGGAAAAACGCAACCCAGAGTGTTATCAGTGGACTCATGGTAGAGTTAGTGGACTATCCCCTATTTCGCAATTTATTACAATTATTGTGTATTAGAATAAATGGACAGAATATTTTCGAAATACAGTGTATTTAGCATTTTTCTATCCAATATATTATCCCAACATATGATACATTTCTGAAATTCTCAAGACGTTTCCTAATCACACAAAAATGACAAATGTTAATATCATATTCATAGGAGGCATTACACACCATTTTGTGTACTCTGAGCCAAAACCATATTTTCAATTTGGGACAGTTTATTTCTTGGTCTGACAAGTAAAAATCTAAACTATTGTTTCTAAACCCTTGTAGAGAAACCACATGATCAAAATCACATCACGTCATTGGTGTGACCTTATAGAGGAGGGAAAAGCAAGCTTCAAACAGGAAGCTCACCTCTGTGAAGAACACAGTGAGATTAGTGACAACTTTTTTTCTGTTTTGATGTTAAATCAAATCAAATTTATTTATATAGCCCTTCGTACATCAGCTGATATCTCAAAGTGCTGTACAGAAACCCAGCCTAAAACCCCAAACAGCAAACAATGCAGGTGTAAAAGCACGGTGGCTAGGAAAAACTCCCTAGAAAGGCCAAAACCTAGGAAGAAACCTAGAGAGGAACCAGGCTATGTGGGGTGGCCAGTCCTCTTCTGGCTGTGCCGGGTAGAGATTATAACAGAACATGACCAAGATGTTCAAATGTTCATAAATGACCAGCATGGTCGAATAATAATAAGGCAGAACAGTTGAAACTGGAGCAGCAGCACAGTCAGGTGGACTGGGGACAGCAAGGAGTCATCATGTCAGGTAGTCCTGGGGCACGGTCCTAGGGCTCAGGTCCTCCGAGAGAGAGAGAAAGAAAGAGAGAATTAGAGAGAGCATATGTGGGGTGGCCAGTCCTCTTCTGGCTGTGCCGGGTGGAGATTATAACAGAACGTGGCCAAGATGTTCAAATGTTCATAAATGACCAGCATGGTTGAATAATAGTAAGGCAGAACAGTTGAAACTGGAGCAGCAGCATGGCCAGGTGGACTGGGGACAGCAAGGAGTCATCATGTCAGGTAGTCCTGGAACATGGTCCTAGGGCCCAGGCCAGTTGAAACTGGAGCAGCAGCATGGCCAGGTGGACTGGGGACAGCAAGGAGTCATCATGTCAGGTAGTCCTGGGGCATGGTCCTAGGGCTCAGGTCCTCCGAGAGAGAGAAAGAAAGAGAGAAGGAGAGAATTAGAGAACGCACACTTAGATTCACACAGGACACCGAATAGGACAGGAGAAGTACTCCAGATATAACAAACTGACCCTAGCCCCCCGACACATAAACTAATGCAGCATAAATACTGGAGGCTGAGACAGGAGGGGTCAGGAGACACTGTGGCCCCATCCGAGGACACCCCGGACAGGGCCAAACAGGAAGGATATAACCCCACCCACTTTGCCAAAGCACAGCCCCCACACCACTAGAGGGATATCTTCAACCACCAACTTACCATCCTGAGACAAGGCCGAGTATAGCCCACAAAGATCTCCGCCACGGCACAACCCAAGGGGGGCGCCAACCCAGACAGGCCGACCACAACAGTGAATCAACCCACCCAGGTGACGCACCCCCCAGGGACGGCATGAGAGAGCCCCAGTAAGCCAGTGACTCAGCCCCGTAACAGGGTAGAGGCAGAGAATCCCAGTGGAAAGAGGGGAATCGGCCAGGCAGAGACAGCAAGGGCGGTTCGTTGCTCCAGAGCCTTTCTGTTCACCTTCCCACTCCTGGGCCAGACTACACTCAATCATATGACCCACTGAAGAGATGAGTCTTCAGTAAAGACTTAAAGGTTGAGACCGAGTTTGCGTCTCTGACATGGGTAGGCAGACCGTTCCATAAAAATGGAGCTCTATAGGAGAAAGCCCTGCCTCCAGCTGTTTGCTTAGAAATTCTAGGGACAATTAGGAGGCCTGCGTCTTGTGACCGTAGCGTACGTGTAGGTATGTACGGCAGGACCAAATCAGAGAGATAGGTAGGAGCAAGCCCATGTAATGCTTTGTAGGTTAGCAGTAAAACCTTGAAATCAGCCCTTGCTTTGACAGGAAGCCAGTGTAGAGAGGCTAGCACTGGAGTAATATGATCAAATTTTTTGGTTCTAGTCAGGATTCTAGCAGCCGTATTCAGCACTAACTGAAGTTTATTTAGTGCTTTATCCGGGTAGCCGGAAAATAGAGCATTGCAGTAGTCTAACCTAGAAGTGACAAAAGCATGGATTAATTTTTCTGCATCATTTTTGGACAGAAAGTTTCTGATTTTTGCAATGTTACGTAGATGGAAAAAAGCTGTCCTCGAAATGGTCTTGATATGTTCTTCAAAAGAGAGATCAGGGTCCAGAGTAACGCCGAGGTCCTTCACAGTTTTATTTGAGACGACTGTACAACCATTAAGATTAATTGTCAGATTCAACAGAAGATCTCTTTGTTTCTTGGGACCTAGAACAAGCATCTCTGTTTTGTCTGAGTTTAATAGTATAAAGTTTGCAGCCATCCACTTCCTTATGTCTGAAACACATGCTTCTAGCGAGGGCAATTTTGGGGCTTCACCATGTTTCATTGAAATGTACAGCTGTGTGTCATCCGCATAGCAGTGAAAGTTTACATTATGTTTTCGAATAACATCCCCAAGAGGTAAAATATATAGTGAAAACAATAGTGGTCCTAAAACAGAACCTTGAGGAACACCGAAATTTACAGTTGATTTGTCAGAGGACAAACCATTCACAGAGACAAACTGATATCTTTCCGACAGATAAGATCTAAACCAGGCCAGAACATGTCCGTGTAGACCAATTTGGGTTTCCAATCTCTCCAAAAGAATGTGGTGATCGATGGTATCAAAAGCAGCACTAAGGTCTAGGAGCACGAGGACAGATGCAGAGCCTCGGTCCGTTGCCATTAAAATGTCATTTACCACCTTCACAAGTGCCGTCTCAGTGCTATGATGGGGTCTAAAACCAGACTGAAGCATTTCGTATACTTTGTTTGTCTTCAGGAAGGCAGTGAGTTGCTGCGCAACAGCCTTCTCTAAAATTTTTGAGAGGAATGGAAGATTCGATATAGGCCGATAGTTTTTTATATTTTCTGGGTCAAGGTTTGGCTTTTTCAAGAGAGGCTTTATTACTGCCACTTTTAGTGAGTTTGGTACACATCCAGTGGATAGAGAGCCGTTTATTATGTTCAACATAGGAGGGCCAAGCACAGGAAGCAGCTCTTTCAGTAGTTTAGTTGGAATAGGGTCCAGTATGCAGCTTGAAGGTTTAGAGGCCATGATTATTTTCATCATTGTGTCAAGAGATATAGTACTAAAAGACTTGAGCGTCTCTCTTGATCCTAGGTCCTGGCAGAGTTGTGCAGACTCAGGACAACTGAGGTTTGGAGGAATACGCAGGTTTAAAGAAGAGTCCGTAATTTGCTTTCTAATAATCATAATCTTTTCCTCAAAGAAGTTCATGAATTGATCACTGTATCATGAATTTATCACTTTATCATGTTAAGGTTATAAAACTGTCATAAATAATGCACTGTGCCAAACGGTGATGTAAATGCCCATACTATGTACTGGTATTATGTTAAAAAAAATTGTTGTCCCGCTTTACCAACCATAGCTAGCTAAAGTAGAACAGCATAGCTAGCTAAAGTAGGAACACATGGAGTAGCTAAAGCAGGACAGTCTTATAGGCTTTTCTAATGGATGAAAGAGATCCAGTTTATATCAGGGACCCCCTGTACTCAGGTTAGGCAGAGCTCTGGTTCTCATAGTACTATATCCTGTTTAATTTACATTTATTGGCACCAAACATAACTATTGTAGGCCTACTGTATCTACCATGAACAAATTATTACAATTAGCTACGTCTAACATCTGCAAAGGTATTGATGCAAGAGTGTTACTGGAAAATGTCCTCTGTCCCCCTGACCACTGGAGTTTGTGGAAATAGAAGAGCAAATAGTTGCTTTGTTTGTAGAAACTTGTGACGCAATGGTATTATTGACAAGATAAAAGTCCAACAACATTTTTGGCCCAGTTTTCCATTCTGGGAAAGCATTCCTATTAAACTGTTTTTAGTCCAGGCTGGACTAGGCTTAGTCTGTGTCTTGAAACCTGGCCCTAAATCATTTGTAAAATAGCCTCCAACACTCTACTCAACAAATTGTATGCAGTATATCACAGTGCCATCCGTTTTGTCACCAAAGCCCTATATACTACCCACCACTGCAACCTGTACGCTCTCGTTGGCTGGCCCTCGCTTCATACTCGTGGCCAAACCCACTGGCTCCAGGGCATCTACAAGTCTCTGTTAGGTAAAGCCCTGCTTTATCTCAGCTCACTGGTCACCATAGCAGCACCCACCCGTAGCACGCGCTCCAGCAGGTATATCTCACTGGTCACCCCCAAAGCCAATTCCTCCTTTCTTTCCAGTTCTCTACTGCCAATGACTGGAACGAACTGCAAAAATCACTGAAGCTGGAGACTCATATCTCCCTCACTAGCTTCAAGCACCAGCTGTCAGAGCAGCTCACAGATAACTGCACCTGTACATAGCCCATCTGTAAACAGCCCATCCAACTATTATTTATCTTGCTCCTTTGCACCCCAGCATCTCTACTTGCACATTAATCTTCTGCACATTGCTATATTGCAATTACTTCGCCACCATGGCCTATTTATTGCCTTACCTCCCTTATCTTACCTCATTTGCACTCACTGTATATATACTTTTTTTTCCTACTGTATTATTGACTGTATGTTGGTTTATTCCATGTGTAACTCTGTGTTGTTGTATGTGTCGAACTGCTGTGCTTTATTTTGGCCAGGTCGCAGTTGTAAATGAGTACTTGTTCTCAACTAGCCTACCTGGTGAAAAAAAAACAGGGAGGGCCATCTGTGTCTCTAATGTGTGTCATTTAACAAATGTCCACAAGGTGGCAACCCTAGACTGATCTGAAGTCTGTGGAGATCATTTTGCCTCTGTCTGAAACTGTGAACTCATGCATTACAGCGGCTTTTAAAACAACCTGCAACAACATTACAAATGTTCCACTCGGGTTATTTTTCCTCATCTTTTCGTGCCATATTTAAAAACATTTGCAATCACTGCAATGTCTGTTTACATTTGCTGCCCTCCTGTAGGCATTTATGGAAAAACCACAGTAGGCCTAATGAGCAACATGACTAAAGTACAAACATAGCCTAACACAAAAAAAGTTCGCTTCTGAGAACATTTCAGAATGTTCTACAGAGTGATCTAGCCGTCATGTGATCTGATCATTCAGGAAGCAGGAGTTTTCTGTGCTGAGAGAGAAGAGAAGAGAGAACAAGAGATGTTAGGGCAAGAGAGAGAAAGGCTCATTGTCAGCACGGTATGCTATTGGATGGAAGCTCTTTTACACTGAAGGGGTTTGTTTAAGTCTGGTTTGATCAATATTGATTTATGTTTTATTTAATGGTGGATTATTTATGTTGAAGAAATGTTGGTCACATATTTATTGTGAGTATTGTTATGTGTGTAAAAGTGTAATTATTTGTTTTATGTACTAACCTTATGTCATGAAATAAAACTCCCAGCCCAAGCTGCTAGCAATTTATGAAGAGTTAGCAGTAAGCTGCTAGCAATTGATGAAGAGTTAGCAGTAAGCTGCTAGCAATTGATGAAGAGTTAGCAGTAAGCTGCTAGCAAAATTGATGAAGAGTTAGCAGTAAGCTGCGAGCAATTCTTTAACCAAAGTATCCCTCCTTTTCACCCCTACCGCCCTCCAGTCAATTTGGAGGCTGCCCGCTCCTGACTCCTCTCCTCCTTTCCTCCCCTCTGCCCCTCCTCCTCCTCTCCTCCGCTCCTCCCCTCTACCTTTCCTCCCCTCCTCCGCTCCTGCCCTCTTCCCTGAGCCGTGATAAATGTCAGGCAGAGAGAGATAGGTAGAACAGAGGCCATCTGCCCAGGGTGTGTGTGTACACGCCGTGCATGCATGTGTGTGTCTCTCTCTTAGGTCCTGCCTGAGAGGCACAAATATGTGCTGAAGTCACCATTTTTCACCGGGCTCTGCCGCTGCAGCCTGTTTCCTCCCAGCCTTCTCAGGAAGCCAGAGGGGAGGCAAGGTGCTGCTTGGTCAAGGTTTCTCCTCACTAGAAATACTTCCTGATTTAGAGGGGGGGTTGGGTCAGTGTCATCAGCAGGAACAGAGTTTGAGCAATGATGTATAACATTATAGGATATGTAGAAACATCTCTACTCAAAAGAAGTAAGAAAGTGAAAAGATGAATCATAGTTCAAAGCCAGACATTGTTCAACATCACCAGTAGTACCTTAGAGTGTAAAAAATGCTTTATACTCTGTCTTCCATATGGGGTGGCAGCAAGAGGGCCAAGGGACCCAGTCAGATAATAAACCAGTACAGGATTCAATGTAGACATTCAGGGAGACCAGGATGAGAAGCATATCAACTTCTCCTCTGGCACAGTCAGAAGACTAAAATAAGAAAAACAGTCAAAGGAAGAAGACTCCCTTAATTATGGAGTTGATTGTCTTCTTTGGGTCCAGGCTGTGATCTGATTGGCTCCTTTGGGTTCAGGCTGTGATCTGATTGGCTACTTTGGGTCCAGGCTGACACTGTGGTCAGGTGGCCAGAGGTGATGCCAGATGTCACTCCTCACATTGTTCCTGCAGGGACTGGAGCCTTCCTGTGGTATACTTGAGTCAGCTGCACTGCTGTGGACATGGCTATTGGCTAGTTCCCAGGTACAATTGGTTTTAAATAATTACATAGAACTCGTACTCATCACATTCAGCAGAATTTCATCAGCAGAATAATTTATCAGAATCATTTAGCAGAATCATTCAGCAGAATCATTGGAATCTTGGCTAATACATCAATATGAATTGGTATCTCTTGTTTGGATCCTATTCGTGGCAGGTTTGGCAACACATTTCCCTTCATAGTGCACTACTACAGAGCCCTGGTCAAAAGTAGTACACTATTTAAGGAGCCATTTGAGATGCAGTCTTGATGTCTGTTCACTAAATCACATTCCCCAAATATAGACTGTGGAATGTTTATTAAACTGTGTGTGTTGTTGTTATCTCTGTCACCACAGACGTCAGTTCAATGTCTAGTTTTGATTTACATTTGTTTGAGTTGTCAACTAATGTGAATTCAGCATGAAATCAACAAAGAATATCACCATGCCATTGGATTTATGTTTAAAGTTGGGTGAAAAAATACTAAATGCTCCTACACTGACTTTGCAAATCCAATTAGTTTTCCACGTTGACTCAACATCGTCACATAGATTTTGGGGTTTGAAATGATGTGGAAACAAGGTTGATTCAACAGTTTTTGCCCAGTGGGTGGATACTAGACAGGGAAGTTGAGACATGTATCTGTGGTCAGAAGTGTCCCAATAGTGTTCTTGTTATTGGGTGTGCTTCACAACTAAATGGAATGGAAGTGATTTATATTCAACAGAAATATGAAACACAATTTTTTTTCCCCTGACACCAGAGTCATTGAAAGAAGAATGAACCTGTCACCATTGAAAGATTTGATAGAGGGGCATTGTTCTGTGTCTACATTGACACAGGATAGGATACTATATGTCTCGTACACATGCGTCTACATCTGTTTCGTAAAGATTCTATATCTATTGCTGAATGGAAAATAGTTCTACACGCCCACGGTAATTCCACCCTAACCTGTATCATTATGTGGTGAGTTGACATAACAGAATCGTGCTGATACACTCCACTAGCCCTGACTGGCCATTTCTCAAATGGCATCCTATTCCCTTTATAGTGCACTACTTTTGACTAGAGTACTTTTTGTTGTTGTTGATTTAATTGACCATTTTAAAGCACAATACAACAACATGTGGACACAATGCATTTAAAAATGATTGAAGATGACACAAAAAAGTTTTAAAACACATTTCCGTTCTTGTCGTGTTGAAAACAGAATATCAAATCAAATCGAATCAAATATATTTATATAGCCCTTCGTACATCAGCTGATATCTCAAAGTGCTGTACAGAAACCCAGCCTAAATCCCCAAACAGCAAGCAATGCAGGTGTAGAAGCACGGTATACATACACAAGATTAGAACATGAAAACAAAATACACATCATCAAATTAAAGTGTATTGGTCGCGTACACAGATTTGCAGATGTAATAGCAGGTGCAGTGAAATGCTTGTGTTACCAGCTCCTGTTGGGCAGGAGAACGTCTCTCAAAAACAATACAAATACACACATAATCACATCAAAGATCAAATCAAGAAATGACAGAATGAATCCAATAAACAACCCAGAGTAGCTATACTAGAGTGAGAATGTGTCAGAATCCAGAATATAAATACGTGGTGTGTATAGACAGTATATACTTCATATACTCTATAGACTTCAGAAGCAATCGTTAGGCAAGTGTAATTTCAGTGTAGGAAAGGATGAAACAGCGTCTGTGTAGTAAGTACAGATAGTAGTTTAAATCCCCTCGCACAGTCTCCGCAGCCGGACAACTTTCTCATGGCTTCTGGAGGGAAATGATGTAGGAATGCTCAACCGGTGTCGCTCATTCAGCCAACAGAAACTTTCAACCAGTTTTCCCCATTAAGCAACGGGTCGGTCAGAGGCTGAGCCTTCTCTGGTCTCTACTCCTCCCGTTACGGGGTCTGAGACGCAGAAGCCTCCCACCATTAGCTCTGACATATTGAAAACCCTAGTCATTGGCAACTCCATTACCCGCAGTATTAGACTTAAAACGAATCATCCAGCGATCATATACTGTTTACCAGGGGGCAGGGCTACCGACGTTAAGGCTAATCTGAAGATGGTGCTGGCTAAAGCTAAAACTGGCGAATGTAGAGAGTATAGGGATATTGTTATCCACGTCGGCACCAACGATGTTAGGATGAAACAGTCAGAGGTCACCAAGCGCAACATAGCTTCAGCGTGTAAATCAGCTAGAAAGATGTGTCGGCATCGAGTAATTGTCTCTGGCCCCCTCCCAGTTAATGGGAGTGATGAGCACTACAGCAGAGTCTCATAACTCAGTCACTGGTTGAAAACTGTTTTCTGTCCCTCCCAAAAGATAGAATTTGTAGATAATTGGCCCTCTTTCTGGGACTCACCCACAAACAGGACCAAGCCTGTTGAGGAGCGCCGGACTCCATCCTAGCTGGAGGAGTCCTCTCATCTTATCTACGAACATAGACAGGGCTCTAACTCCCCTAGCTCCACAATGAGATAGGGTGCAGGCCAGGCAGCAGGCTGTTAGCCAGCCTGCCAGCTTAGTGGAGTCTGCCACTAGCACAGTCAGTGTAGTCAGCTCAGCTATCCCCATTGAGACCGTGTCTGTGCCTCGACCTAGGTTGGGCAAAACTAAACATGGCGGTGTTCGCCTTAGCAATCTAACTAGGATAAAAACCTCCTCCATTCCTGCCATTATTGAAAGAGATTGTGATACCTCACATCTCAAAATAGGGCTACTTAATGTTAGATTCCTCACTTCCAAGGCAGTTATAGTCAATGAACTAATCACTAATCATTATCTTGATGTGATTGGCCTGACTGAAAAATGGCTAAAGCATGATGAATTTACTGTGTTAAATGAGGCCTCACCTCCTGGTTACACTAGTGACCATATCCCCTGCGCATCCCGTAAAGGCGGAGGTGTTGCTAACATTTATGATAGCAAATTTCAATTTACAAACCCCCCCCGTCTTTTGAGCTTCTAGTCATAAAATCTATGCAGCCTACGCAATCACCTTTTATAGCTACTGTTTACAGGCCTCCTGGGCCATATACAGCGTTCCTCACTGAGTTCCCTGAATTCCTATCGGATGTTGTAGTCATGGCAGATAATATTCAAATTTTTGGTGACTTTAATATTCACATGGAACAGTCCAAAGACCCACTCCAAAAGGCTTTCGGAGCCGTCATCGACTCAGTGGGTTTTGTCCAACATGCCTCCGGCCCTACTGACTGCCACAGTCATACTTTGGACCTAGTTTTGTCCCGTGGAATAAATGTTGTGAATCTTAATGTTTTTCCTCATAATCCTGGACTATCGGACCACCATTTTATTATGTTTGCGATCGCAACAAATAATCTGCTCAGACCCCAACCAAGGATCATGAAAAGTCATGCTATAAATTCTCAGACAACCCAAATATTCCTAGATGCCCTTCCAGACTCCCTCCGCCTACCCAAGGACATCAGAGTACAAAAATCAGTTAACCAGTTAACCAATCAGTTAATCAGGGGATGACTGGGGGGTTAGTCTAGTTTATTATTTCTGTGTGGGTTTTCTAGTTTTCATGTTTCTATGTTGGTGATTTGTATGATTCCCAATTAGAGGCAGCTGGTAATCGTTGTCTCTAATTGGGGATCATATTTAAGTAGTGTTTGTTCCCACCTGTGTTTGTGGGATATTGTATTTTGAGTAAGTGTATGTAGCACCTCTGTAGTCACGGTTTGTTGTTCATTTATTGTTTATTGTTTTTGTTAAGTTTCACTATGAATAAATGATGTGGAACTCAACATTCGCTGCGCCTTGGTCCGTTTCTACAAACGATCGTGACACTTGCACAATACCCTAGCTGCAGTTGCACCCCTAAAAACAAAAAACATTTGTCATAAGAAACTAGCTCCCTGGTATACAGAAAATACCCGAGCTCTGAAGCAAGCTTCCAGAAAATTGAAATGGAAATGGCACCACACCAAACTGGAAGTCTTCCGACTAGCTTGGAAAGACAGTACCGTGCAGTATCGAAGACCCCTCACTGCTGCTCGATCATCCTATTTTTCCAACTTAATTGAGGAAAATAAGAACAATCCAAAAATGTATTTTTGATACTGTCGCAAAGCTAACTAAATAGCAGAATTCCCCTAGAGAGGATGGCTTTCACTTCAGCAGTGATAAATTCCTGAACTTCATTGAGGAAAAGATCATGATCATTAGAAAGCAAATGACCGACTCCTCTTTAAATCTGCGTATTACTCCAAAGCTCAGTTGTCCTGAGTCTGCACAACTCTGCCAGGACCTAGGATCAAGAGAGACACAAAAGTGTTTTAGTACTATATCTCTTGACACAATGATGAAAATAATCATGGCCTCTAAACCTTCAAGCTGCATACTGGACCCTATTCCAACTAAACTACTGAAAGAGCTGCTTCCTGTGCTTGGCCCTCCTATGTTGAACATAATAAACGGCTCTCTATCCACCGGATGTGTACCAAACTCACTAAAAGTGGCAGTAATAAAGCCTCTCTTGAAAAAGCCAAATCTTGACCCAGAAAATATAAATAACTATCGGCCTATATCAAACCTCCCATTCCTCCCAAAAAATGTTGAAAAAGCTGTTGCGCAGCAACTCACTGCCTTCCTGAAGACAAACAATGTATACGAAACGCTTCAGTCTGGTTTTAGACCCCATCATAGCACTGAGACTGCACTTGTGAAGGTGGTAAATTACCTTTTAATGGCGTCAGACCGAGGCTCTGCAACTGTCCTCGTGCTCCTAGACCTTAGTGCTGCTTTTGATACCATCGATCACCACATTCTTTTGGAGAGATTGGAAACCCAAATTGGTCTACACTGAGAAGTTCTGGCCTGGTTTAGATCTTATCTGTCAGAAAGATATCAGTTTGTCTCTGTGGATGGTTTGTCCTCTGACAAATCAAATGTATATTTTGGTCTTCCTCAAGGTTCCGTTTTAGGACCACTATTGTTTTCACTATATTTTACCTCTTGCTGCTGTCATTCGGAAACATAATGTTAACTTTCACTGCTACAGTGGGGCAAAAAAGTATTTAGTCAGCCACCAATTGTGCAAGTTCTCCCACTTAAAAAGATGAGAGAGGCCTGTCATTTTCATCATAGGTACACTTCAACTATGACAGACAAAATGAGAAGAAAAAAATCCAGAAAATTACATTTACATTTACATTTAAGTCATTTAGCAGACGCTCTTATCCAGAGCGACTTACAAATTGGTGCATTCACCTTATGACATCCAGTGGAACAGCCACTTTACAATAGTGCATCTAAATCTTTTAAGGGGGGGGGGGGGGTGAGAAGGATTACTTTATCCTATCCTAGGTATTCCTTAAAGAGGTGGGGTTTCAGGTGTCTCCGGAAGGTGGTGATTGACTCCGCTGTCCTGGCGTCGTGAGGGAGTTTGTTCCACCATTGGGGGGCCAGAGCAGCGAACAGTTTTGACTGGGCTGAGCGGGAACTGTACTTCCTCAGTGGTAGGGAGGCGAGCAGGCCAGAGGTGGATGAACGCACATTGTAGGATTTTTAATGAATTTATTTGCAAATTATGGTGGAAAATAACCCCAAAATTGCCCTAGCTGGAAGCCTGTATTTCAGACATAAGGAAGTGGATGGCTGCAAATGTTCTACTTTTAAACTCAAACAAAACAGAGATGCTTGTTCTAGGTCCCAAGAAACAAAGAGATCTTCTGTTGAATCTGACAATTAATCATGATGTTTGTCCAGTCATCTCAAATAAAACTGTGAAGGACCTCAGCGTTACTCTAGACCCTGATCTCTCTTTTGACGAACATATCAGACTATTTCAAGGACTGCTTTTTTCCATCTACATAACATTGCAAAATCTGAAACTTTCTGTCCAAAAATGATGCAGAAAAATGAATCCATGCTTTTGTAACTTCTAGGTTAGACTACTGCAATGCTCTACTTTCCGGCTACCCGGATAAAGCACTAAATAAACTTCAGTTAGTGCTATACATAGCTCCTAAAATCTTGACTAGAACCAAAATAATTCATCATATTACTCCAGTGTTAGCCTCTCTACACTGGGTTCCTGTTAAGGCAAGGGCTGATTTCAAGTTTTTCCTGCTAACCTACAAAGTATTACATGGGCTTGCTCCTACCTATCTTTCCAATTTGGTCCTGCCGTACATATGCTACGGTCACAAGA
Organism: Oncorhynchus nerka; assembly: GCF_034236695.1. Taxonomy (NCBI): domain Eukaryota; kingdom Metazoa; phylum Chordata; class Actinopteri; order Salmoniformes; family Salmonidae; genus Oncorhynchus; species Oncorhynchus nerka. Next base: position 88,243,139 of record NC_088417.1, read on the forward strand.
CGCAGGCCTCCTAACTGTCCCTAGAATTTCTAAGCAAACAGCTGGAGGCAGGGCTTTCTCCTATAGAGCTCCATTTTTATGGAATGGTTTGCCTACCCATGTGAGAGACGCAGACTCGGTCTCAACCTTTAAGCCTTTATTGAAGACTCATCTCTTCAGTAGGTCCTATGATTGAGTGTAGTCTGGCCCAGGAGTGTGAAGGTGAACGGAAAGGTCCTGGAGCAATGAAACTGGCTGGTTCCCCTCTCTCCACTGGGATTCTCTGCCTCTAACCCTATTACAGGGGCTGAGTCACTGGCTTACTGGTGCTCTTCCATGCCGTCCCTAGGAGGGGTGCGTCACTTGAGTGGGTTGAGTCACTGACGTGATCTTCCTGTCTGGGTTGGCGACCCTCCTTGGTTTCATGTTGTGGGGGAGATCTTTGTGGGCTATACTCGGCCTTGTCTCAGGATGTTAAGTTGGTGGTTGAAGATATCCCTCTAGTGGTGTGGGGGATGTGCTTTGGCAAAGTGGATGGGGTTATATCCTACCTGTTTGGCCCTGTCCGGGGGTATCGTGGGATTGGGCCACAGTTTCTCCCGACCCCTCTTGTCTCAGCCTCCAGTATTTATGCTGCAGAAGTTTATGTGACGGGGGCTAGGGTCAGTCTGTTATATCTGGAGTATTTCTGCTGTCTTATCTGGTGTCTTGTGTGAATTGAAGTATGCTTTCTCTAATTCTCTCTCTCTTTCTTTCGTTCTTTCTCTCTCTCGGAGAACCTGAGCCCTAGGACCATGCCTCAGGACTACCTGACCTGATGACTCTTTGCTGTTCCCAGTCCACCTTGCCGTGCTGCTGCTCCAGTTTCAACTGTTCTGCCTGCGGCTATGAAACCCTCACCTGTTCACCATATGTGCTACCTGTCCTACACCTGCTGTTTTCAACTCTCTAGAGACAGAGGTAGAGATAGAGATACTGCGGTAGAGATACTGAATGATCGGCTATGAAAAGCCAACTGACATTTACTCCTGAGGTGCTGACCTGTTGCACCATCGACAACCACTGTGATTATTATTATTTAACCCTGCTGGTCATCTATGAACATTTGAACATCTTGGCCATGTTCTGTTATAATCTCCACCCGGCACAGCCAGAAGAGGACTGGCCACCCCTCATAGCCTGGTTCCTCTCCAGGTTTCTTCCTAGGTTCTGGCCTTTCTAGGGAGTTTTTCCTAGCCACCGGGCTTCTACACCTGCATTGCTTGCTGTTTGGTGTTTTAGGCAGGGTTTCTGTACAGCACTTTGAGATATCAGCTGATATACGAAGGGCTATATAAATACATTTGATTTGATTTGAGTATATGAACAGTATATGTGGAGGACGGGTGGGCGTATAATGAGAACGTGGAGGAGGGGTGGGTGTATAATGAGGATGTGGAGGACGGGTGGGCGTATAATGAGAACGTGGAGGAGGGGTGGGTGTATAATGAGGATGTGGAGGACGGGTGGGAGTATAATGAGAACGTGGAGGACGGGTGGGCGTATAATGAGGATGTGGAGGAGGGGTGGGTGTATAATGAGGATGTGGAGGACGGGTGGGTGTATAATGAGGATGTGGAGGGTGGGTGGGCGTATAATGAGGATGTGGAGGACGGGTGGGCGTATAATGAGAACGTGGAGGACGGGTGGGCGTATAATGAGGATGTGGAGGACGGGTGGGCGTATAACGAGAACGTGGAGGACGGGTGGGCGTATAACGAGAACGTGGAGGACGGGTGGGCGTATAATGAGAACGTGGAGGACGGGTGGGCGTATAATGAGAACGTGGAGGACGGGTGGGCGTATAATGAGAACGTGGAGGAGGGGTGGGTGTACAATGAGGATGTGGAGGACGGGTGGGCGTATAATGAGAACGTGGAGGACAGGTGGGCGTATAACGAGAACGTGGAGGACGGGTGGGCGTATAATGAGGATGTGGAGGACGGGTGGGCGTATAACGAGAACGTGGAGGACGGGTGGGCGTATAATGAGAACGTGGAGGACGGGTGGGCGTATAATGAGAACGTGGAGGACAGGTGGGCGAATAACTCGAATGTGGAGGGCGGGGGGCGTGTAATGAGAACGTGGAGGACGGGTGGGCGTGTATTTAGAACGTGGAAGACGGGTGGGTGTATAATGAGAACGTGGAGGAGGGGTGGGTGTATAATGAGGATGTGGAGGACGGGTGGGCGTATAACGAGAACGTGGAGGATGGTGGGCGTATAATGAGGATGTGGAGGACGGGTGGGCGTATAACGAGAACGTGGAGGACGGGTGGGCGTATAACGAGAACGTGGAGGACGGGTGGGCGTATAATGAGGATGTGGAGGACGGGTGGGCGTATAATGAGAACGTGGAGGACGGGTGGGCGTATAATGAGAACGTGGAGGACGGGTGGGCGTATAATGAGAACGTGGAGGACGGGTGGGCGTATAATGAGAACGTGGAGGACGGGTGGGCGAATAACTCGAATGTGGAGGGCGGGGGGTGTAATGAGAACGTGGAGGACGGGTGGGCGTGTATTTAGAACGTGGAAGACGGGTGGGTGTATAATGAGAACGTGGAGGATGGGTGGGCGGGTGTAATGAGAACGTGGAGGACGGGTGGGCGTGTATTTAGAACGTGGAAGACGGGTGGGTGTATAATGAGAACGTGGAGGACGGGTGGGCGTATAATGAGAACGTGGAGGACGTGGGCGATAATGAGAACGTATAATGAGAACGTGGAGGACGGGTGGGCGTATAACGAGAACGTGGAGGACGGGTGGGCGTATAATGAGAACGTGGAGGATGGGTGGGTGTATAATGAGAACGTGGAGGATGGGTGGGCGTATAATGAGAACGTGGAGGAGGGTGGGTGTATAATGAGAACGTGGAGGGCGGGGGGGCGTGGCGTAATGAGAACGTGGAGGACGGGTGGGCGTGTATTTAGAACGTGGAAGACGGGTGGGTGTATAATGAGAACGTGGAGGATGGGTGGGCGTATAATGAGAACGTGGAGGAGGGGTGGGTGTATAATGAGAACGTGGAGGACGGGTGGGCGTATAACGAGAACGTGGAGGACGGGTGGGCGTATAATGAGGATGTGGAGGACGGGTGGGCGTATAACGAGAACGTGGAGGACGGGTGGGCGTATAATGAGAACGTGGAGGACGGGTGGGCGTATAATGAGAACGTGGAGGACGGGTGGGCGAATAACTCGAATGTGGAGGGCGGGGGGGCGTGTAATGAGAACGTGGAGGACGGGTGGGCGTGTATTTAGAACGTGGAAGACGGGTGGGTGTATAATGAGAACGTGGAGGAGGGGTGGGTGTACAATGAGGATGTGGAGGACGGGTGGGCGTATAATGAGAACGTGGAGGACGGGTGGGCGTATAACGAGAACGTGGAGGACGGGTGGGCGTATAATGAGGATGTGGAGGACAGGTGGGTGTATAACGAGAACGTGGAGGACGGGTGGGCGTATAATGAGAACGTGGAGGACGGGTGGGCGTATAATGAGAACGTGGAGGACGGGTGGGCGAATAACTCGAATGTGGAGGGCGGGGGGGCGTGTAATGAGAACGTGGAGGACGGGTGGGCGTGTATTTAGAACGTGGAAGACGGGTGGGTGTATAATGAGAACGTGGAGGATGGGTGGGTGTATAATGAGAACGTGGAGGACGGGTGGGTGTATAATGAGAACGTGGAGGACGGGTGGGCGTATAATGAGAACGTGGAGGAGGGGTGGGCGTATAATGAGGATGTGGAGGACGGGTGGGCGTATAACGAGAACGTGGAGGACGGGTGGGCGTATAATGAGGATGTGGAGGACGGGTGGGCGTATAACGAAACGTGGAGGACGGGTGGGCGTATAATGAGAACGTGGAGGACGGGTGGGCGTATAATGAGAACGTGGAGGACGGGTGGGCGAATAACTCGAATGTGGAGGGCGGGGGGGGCGTGTAATGAGAACGTGGAGGACGGGTGGGCGTGTATTTAGAACGTGGAAGACGGGTGGGTGTATAATGAGAACGTGGAGGATGGGTGGGCGTGTAATGAGAACGTGGAGGACGGGTGGCGTGTATTTAGAACGTGGAAGACGGGTGGGTGTATAATGAGAACGTGGAGGACGGGTGGGCGTATAATGAGAACGTGGAGGAGGGGTATAATGAGAACGTGGAGGACGGGTGGGCGTATAATGAGAACGTGCAGGAGGGGTGGGTGTATAATGAGAACGTGGAGGGCGGGGGGGGCGTGTAATGAGAACGTGGAGGACGGGTGGGCGTGTATTTAGAACGTGGAAGACGGGTGGGTGTATAATGAGAACGTGGAGGATGGGTGGGCGTATAATGAGAACGTGGAGGAGGGGTGGGTGTATAATGAGAACGTGGAGGACGGGTGGGCGTATAACGAGAACGTGGAGGACGGGTGGGCGTATAATGAGGATGTGGAGGACGGGTGGGCGATAACGAGAACGTGGAGGACGGGTGGGCGTATAATGAGAACGTGGAGGACGGGTGGGCGTATAATGAGAACGTGGAGGACGGGTGGGCGAATAACTCGAATGTGGAGGGCGGGGGGCGTGTAATGAGAACGTGGAGGACGGGTGGGCGTGTATTTAGAACGTGGAAGACGGGTGGGTGTATAATGAGAACGTGGAGGAGGGGTGGGTGTACAATGAGGATGTGGAGGACGGGTGGGCGTATAATGAGAACGTGGAGGACGGGTGGGCGTATAACGAGAACGTGGAGGACGGGTGGGCGTATAATGAGGATGTGGAGGACAGGTGGGTGTATAACGAGAACGTGGAGGACGGGTGGGCGTATAATGAGAACGTGGAGGACGGGTGGGCGTATAATGAGAACGTGGAGGACGGGTGGGCGAATAACTCGAATGTGGAGGGCGGGGGGCGTGTAATGAGAACGTGGAGGACGGGTGGGCGTGTATTTAGAACGTGGAAGACGGGTGGGTGTATAATGAGAACGTGGAGGATGGGTGGGTGTATAATGAGAACGTGGAGGACGGGTGGGTGTATAATGAGAACGTGGAGGACGGGTGGGCGTATAATGAGAACGTGGAGGAGGGGTGGGCGTATAATGAGGACGTGGAGGACGGGTGGGCGTATAACGAGAACGTGGAGGACGGGTGGGCGTATAATGAGGATGTGGAGGACGGGTGGGCGTATAACGAGAACGTGGAGGACGGGTGGGCGTATAATGAGAACGTGGAGGACGGGTGGGTGTATAATGAGAACGTGGAGGAGGGGTGGGTGTATAATGAGGATGTGGAGGACGGGTGGGCGTATAACGAGAACGTGGAGGACGGGTGGGCGTATAATGAGGATGTGGAGGACGGGTGGGCGTATAACGAGAACGTGGAGGACGGTGGGCGTATAATGAGGATGTGGAGGACGGGTGGGCGTATAATGAGAACGTGGAGGACGGGTGGGCGTATAATGAGAACGTGGAGGACGGGTGGGCGTATAATGAGAACGTGGAGGACGGGTGGGCGAATAACTCGAATGTGGAGGGCGGGGGGCGTGTAATGAGAACGTGGAGGACGGGTGGGCGTGTATTTAGAACGTGGAAGACGGGTGGGTGTATAATGAGAACGTGGAGGATGGGTGGGCGTGTAATGAGAACGTGGAGGACGGGTGGGCGTGTATTTAGAACGTGGAAGACGGGTGGGTGTATAATGAGAACGTGGAGGACGGGTGGGCGTATAATGAGAACGTGGAGGACGTATAATGAGAACGTGGAGGACGGGTGGGCGTATAACGAGAACGTGGAGGACGGGTGGGCGTATAATGAGAACGTGGAGGATGGGTGGGTGTATAATGAGAACGTGGAGGATGGGTGGGCGTATAATGAGAACGTGCAGGAGGGGTGGGTGTATAATGAGAACGTGGAGGGCGGGGGGGGCGTGTAATGAGAACGTGGAGGACGGGTGGGCGTGTATTTAGAACGTGGAAGACGGGTGGGTGTATAATGAGAACGTGGAGGATGGGTGGGGAGGGGTGGGTATAATGAGAACGTGGAGGAGGGGTGGGTGTATAATGAGAACGTGGAGGACGGGTGGGCGTATAACGAGAACGTGGAGGACGGGTGGGCGTATATGAGGATGTGGAGGACGGGTGGGCGTATAACGAGAACGTGGAGGACGGGTGGGCGTATAATGAGAACGTGGAGGACGGGTGGGCGTATAATGAGAACGTGGAGGACGGGTGGGCGAATAACTCGAATGTGGAGGGCGGGGGGGCGTGTAATGAGAACGTGGAGGACGGGTGGGCGTGTATTTAGAACGTGGAAGACGGGTGGGTGTATAATGAGAACGTGGAGGAGGGTGGGTGTACAATGAGGATGTGGAGGACGGGTGGGCGTATAATGAGAACGTGGAGGACGGGTGGGCGTATAACGAGAACGTGGAGGACGGGTGGGCGTATAATGAGGATGTGGAGGACAGGTGGGTGTATAACGAAACGTGGAGGACGGGTGGGCGTATAATGAGAACGTGGAGGACGGGTGGGCGTATAATGAGAACGTGGAGGACGGGTGGGCGAATAACTCGAATGTGGAGGGCGGGGGGCGTGTAATGAGAACGTGGAGGACGGGTGGGCGTGTATTTAGAACGTGGAAGACGGGTGGGTGTATAATGAGAACGTGGAGGATGGGTGGGTGTATAATGAGAACGTGGAGGACGGGTGGGTGTATAATGAGAACGTGGAGGACGGGTGGGCGTATAATGAGAACGTGGAGGAGGGGTGGGCGTATAATGAGATGTGGAGGACGGGTGGGCGTATAACGAGAACGTGGAGGACGGGTGGGCGTATAATGAGGATGTGGAGGACGGTGGGCGTATAACGAGAACGTGGAGGACGGGTGGGCGTATAATGAGAACGTGGAGGACGGGTGGGCGTATAATGAGAACGTGGAGGACGGGTGGGCGTATAATGAGAACGTGGAGGACGGGTGGGCGTATAATGAGAACGTGGAGGACGGGTGGGCGAATAACTCGAATGTGGAGGGCGGGGGCGTGTAATGAGAACGTGGAGGACGGGTGGGCGTGTATTTAGAACGTGGAAGACGGGTGGGTGTATAATGAGAACGTGGAGAATGGGTGGGCGTATAATGAGAACGTGGAGGAGGGGTGGGTGTATAATGAGGATGTGGAGGACGGGTGGGCGTATAATGAGAACGTGGAGGACGGGTGGGCGTATAACGAGAACGTGGAGGACGGGTGGGCGTATAATGAGGATGTGGAGGACGGGTGGGCGTATAATGAGAACGTGGAGGAGGGGTGGGTGTATAATGAGAACGTGGAGGATGGGTGGGTGTATAATGAGAAGGTGGAGGACGGGTGGGCGTATAATGAGGATGTGGAGGACGGGTGGGCGTATAACGAGAACGTGGAGGAGGGTGGGTGTATAATGAGAACGTGGAGGATGGGTGGGTGTATAATGAGAACGTGGAGGATGGGTGGGTGTATAATGAGAACGTGGAGGATGGGTGGGCGTATAACGAGAACGGGGGACGGGTGGGCGTATAATGAGGATGTGGAGGACGGGTGGGCGTATAACGAGAACGTGGAGGAGGGTGGGTGTATAATGAGAACGTGGAGGATGGGTGGGTGTATAATGAGAACGTGGAGGATGGGTGGGTGTATAATGAGAACGTGGAGGATGGGTGGGTGTATAATGAGGATGTGGAGGACGGGTGGGCGTATAATGAGAACGTGGAGGACGGGTGGGCGTATAATGAGAACGTGGAGGACGGGTGGGCGTATAATGAGAACGTGGAGGAGGGGTGGGTGTATAATGAGGATGTGGAGGACGGGTGGGCGTATAATGAGAACGTGGAGGACGGGTGGGCGTATAACGAGAACGTGGAGGGCGGGTGGGCGTATAATGAGGATGTGGAGGACGGGTGGGCGTATAATGAGAACGTGGAGGACGGGTGGGCGTATAATGAGAACGTGGAGGACGGGTGGGCGTATATTGAGAACGTGGAGGACGGGTGGGCGAATAACTCGAATGTGGAGGGCGGGGGGGCGTGTAATGAGAACGTGGAGGACGGGTGGGCGTGTATTTAGAACGTGGAAGACGGGTGGGTGTATAATGAGAACGTGGAGGATGGGTGGGCGTATAATGAGAACGTGGAGGAGGGGGTGGGTGTATAATGAGGATGTGGACGGGTGGGCGTATAATGAGAACGTGGAGGACGGGTGGGCGTATAACGAGAACGTGGAGGACGGGTGGGCGTATAATGAGAACGTGGAGGATGGGTGGGTGTATAATGAGAACGTGGAGGATGGGTGGGCGTATAATGAGAACGTGGAGGAGGGGTGGGTGTATAATGAGAACGTGGAGGGCGGGGGGGCGTGTAATGAGAACGTGGAGGACGGGTGGGCGTGTATTTAGAACGTGGAAGACGGGTGGGTGTATAATGAAAACGTGGAGGATGGGTGGGCGTATAATGAGAACGTGGAGGAGGGGTGGGTGTATAATGAGAACGTGGAGGACGGGTGGGCGTATAACGAGAACGTGGAGGACGGGTGGGCGTATAATGAGGATGTGGAGGACGGGTGGGCGTATAACGAGAACGTGGAGGACGGGTGGGCGTATAATGAGAACGTGGAGGACGGGTGGGCGTATAATGAGAACGTGGAGGACGGGTGGGCGAATAACTCGAATGTGGAGGGCGGGGCGTGTAATGAGAACGTGGAGGACGGGTGGGCGTGTATTTAGAACGTGGAAGACGGGTGGGTGTATAATGAGAACGTGGAGGATGGGTGGGTGTATAATGAGAACGTGGAGGACGGGTGGGTGTATAATGAGAACGTGGAGGATGGGTGGGCGTATAATGAGAACGTGGAGGAGGGGTGGGCGTATAATGAGGATGTGGAGGACGGGTGGGCGTATAACGAGAACGTGGAGGACGGGTGGGCGTATAATGAGGATGTGGAGGACGGGTGGGCGTATAACGAGAACGTGGAGGACGGGTGGGCGTATAATGAGAACGTGGAGGACGGGTGGGCGTATAATGAGAACGTGGAGGACGGGTGGGCGTATAATGAGAACGTGGAGGACGGGTGGGCGAATAACTCGAATGTGGAGGGCGGGGGTGTGTAATGAGAACTTGGAGGATGGGTGGGCGTGTATTTAGAACGTGGAAGACGGGTGGGTGTATAATGAGAACGTGGAGGATGGGTGGGCGTATAATGAGAACGTGGAGGAGGGGTGGGTGTATAATGAGGATGTGGAGGACGGGTGGGCGTATAATGAGAACGTGGAGGACGGGTGGGCGTATAATGAGGATGTGGAGGACGGGTGGGCGTATAACGAGAACGTGGAGGATGGGTGGGTGTATAATGAGAACGTGGAGGATGGGTGGGTGTATAATGAGAACGTGGAGGACGGGTGGGCGTATAATGAGGATGTGGAGGACGGGTGGGCGTATAACGAGAACGTGGAGGAGGGGTGGGTGTATAATGAGAACATGGAGGATGGGTGGGTGTATAATGAGAACGTGGAGGATGGGTGGGTGTATAATGAGAACGTGGAGGATGGGTGGGCGTATAACGAGAACGTGGGGACGGGTGGGCGTATAATGAGGATGTGGAGGACGGTGGGCGTATAACGAGAACGTGGAGGAGGGGTGGGTGTATAATGAGAACGTGGAGGATGGGTGGGTGTATAATGAGAACGTGGAGGATGGGTGGGTGTATAATGAGAACGTGGAGGATGGGTGGGTGTATAATGAGAACGTGGAGGACGGGTGGGCGTATAATGAGAACGTGGAGGACGGGTGGGCGTATAATGAGAACGTGGAGGACGGGTGGGCGTATAATGAGAACGTGGAGGAGGGGTGGGTGTATAATGAGGATGTGGAGGACGGGTGGCGTATAATGAGAACGTGGAGGACGGGTGGGCGTATAACGAGAACGTGGAGGGCGGGGGGGCGTGTAATGAGAACGTGGAGGACGGGTGGGCGTATAATGAGAACGTGGAGGACGGGTGGGTGTATAATGAGGATGTGGAGGACGGGTGGGAGTATAATGAGAACGTGGAGGACGGGTGGGCGTATAATGAGGATGTGGAGGACGGGTGGGCGTATAATGAGAACGTGGAGGACGGGTGGGCGTATAATGAGGATGTGGAGGACGGGTGGGCGTATAATGAGAACGTGGAGGACGGGTGGGCGTATAATGAGGATGTGGAGGACGGGTGGGCGTATAATGAGAACGTGGAGGACGGGTGGGCGTATAATGAGAACGTGGAGGAGGGGTCGGTGTACAATGAGGATGTGGAGGACGGGTGGGCGTATAATGAGAACGTGGAGGACGGGTGGGCGTATAACGAGAACGTGGAGGACGGGTGGGCGTATAATGAGGATGTGGAGGACGGGTGGGCGTATAACGAGAACGTGGAGGACGGGTGGGCGTATAATGAGAACGTGGAGGACGGGTGGGCGTATAATGAGAACGTGGAGGACGGGTGGGCGAATAACTCGAATGTGGAGGGCGGGGGGGCGTGTAATGAGAACGTGGAGGACGGGTGGGCGTGTATTTAGAACGTGGAAGACGGGTGGGTGTATAATGAGAACGTGGAGGATGGGTGGGTGTATAATGAGAACGTGGAGGACGGGTGGGTGTATAATGAGAACGTGGAGGATGGGTGGGCGTATAATGAGAACGTGGAGGAGGGGTGGGCGTATAATGAGGATGTGGAGGACGGGTGGGCGTATAACGAGAACGTGGAGGACGGGTGGGCGTATAATGAGGATGTGGAGGACGGGTGGGCGTATAACGAGAACGTGGAGGACGGGTGGGCGTATAATGAGAACGTGGAGGACGGGTGGGCGTATAATGAGAACGTGGAGGACGGGTGGGCGTATAATGAGAACGTGGAAGACGGGTGGGCGAATAACTCGAATGTGGAGGGCGGGGGAGGGCGTGTAATGAGAACGTGGAGGACGGGTGGCGTGTATTTAGAACGTGGAAGACGGGTGGGTGTATAATGAGAACGTGGGGATGGGTGGGCGTATAATGAGAACGTGGAGGAGGGGTGGGTGTATAATGAGGATGTGGAGGACGGGTGGGCGTATAATGAGAACGTGGAGGACGGGTGGGCGTATAACGAGAACGTGGAGGACGGGTGGGCGTATAATGAGAACGTGGAGGACGGGTGGGCGTATAATGAGAACGTGGAGGACGGGTGGGCGTATAATGAGAACGTGGAGGAGGGGTCGGTGTACAATGAGGATGTGGAGGGCGGGTGGGCGTATAATGAGAACGTGGAGGACGGGTGGGCGTATAACGAGAACGTGGAGGACGGGTGGGCGTATAATGAGGATGTGGAGGACGGGTGGGCGTATAACGAGAACGTGGAGGACGGGTGGGCGTATAATGAGAACGTGGAGGACGGGTGGGCGTATAATGAGAACGTGGAGGACGGGTGGGCGAATAACTCGAATGTGGAGGCGGGGGGCGTGTAATGAGAACGTGGAGGACGGGTGGGCGTGTATTTAGAACGTGGAAGACGGGTGGGTGTATAATGAGAACGTGGAGGATGGGTGGGTGTATAATGAGAACGTGGAGGACGGGTGGGTGTATAATGAGAACGTGGAGGATGGGTGGGCGTATAATGAGAACGTGGAGGAGGGGTGGGCGTATAATGAGGATGTGGAGGACGGGTGGGCGTATAACGAGAACGTGGAGGACGGGTGGGCGTATAATGAGGATGTGGAGGACGGGTGGGCGTATAACGAGAACGTGGAGGACGGGTGGGCGTATAATGAGAACGTGGAGGACGGGTGGGCGTATAATGAGAACGTGGAGGACGGGTGGGCGTATAATGAGAACGTGGAGGACGGGTGGGCGAATAACTCGAATGTGGAGGGCGGGGGGCGTGTAATGAGAACGTGGAGGACGGGTGGGCGTGTATTTAGAACGTGGAAGACGGGTGGGTGTATAATGAGAACGTGGAGGATGGGTGGGCGTATAATGAGAACGTGGAGGAGGGGTGGGTGTATAATGAGGATGTGGAGGACGGGTGGGCGTATAATGAGAACGTGGAGGACGGGTGGGCGTATAACGAGAACGTGGAGGACGGGTGGGCGTATAATGAGAACGTGGAGGACGGGTGGGCGTATAATGAGAACGTGGAGGACGGGTGGGCGAATAACTCGAATGTGGAGGGCGGGGGGGCGTGTAATGAGAACGTGGAGGACGGGTGGGCGTGTATTTAGAACGTGGAAGACGGGTGGGTGTATAATGAGAACGTGGAGGACGGGTGGGCGTATAATGAGAACGTGGAGGAGGGGTGGGTGTATAATGAGAACGTGGAGGACGGGTGGGCGTATAATGAGAACGTGGAGGAGGGGTGGGTGTATAATGAGAACGTGGAGGACGGGTGGGCGTATAATGAGAACGTGGAGGACGGGTGGGCGTATAATGAGGATGTGGAGGACGGTGGGCGTATAACGAGAACGTGGAGGACGGGTGGGTGTATAATGAGAACGTGGAGGATGGGTGGCGTGTATTTAGAACGTGGAAGACGGGTGGGTGTATAATGAGAACGTGGAGGATGGGTGGGCGTATAATGAGAACGTGGAGGAGGGGTGGGTGTATAATGAGGATGTGGAGGACGGGTGGGCGTATAATGAGAACGTGGAGGACGGGTGGGCGTATAATGAGAACGTGGAGGACGGGTGGGCGTATAATGAGAACGTGGAGGACGGGTGGGCGAATAACTCGAATGTGGAGGGCGGGGGTGTGTAATGAGAACGTGGAGGATGGGTGGGCGTGTATTTAGAACGTGGAAGACGGTGGGTGTATAATGAGAACGTGGAGGATGGGTGGGCGTATAATGAGAACGTGGAGGAGGGTGGGTGTATAATGAGGATGTGGAGGACGGGTGGGCGTATAATGAGAACGTGGAGGAGGGGTGGGTGTATAATGAGAACGTGGAGGACGGGTGGGCGTATAATGAGAACGTGGAGGACGGGTGGGCGTATAATGAGGATGTGGAGGACGGGTGGGCGTATAACGAGAACGTGGAGGACGGGTGGGTGTATAATGAGAACGTGGAGGATGGGTGGGCGTGTATTTAGAACGTGGAAGACGGGTGGGTGTATAATGAGAACGTGGAGGATGGGTGGGCGTATAATGAGAACGTGGAGGGGGTGGGTGTATAATGAGGATGTGGAGGACGGGTGGGCGTATAATGAGAACGTGGAGGACGGGTGGGCGTATAATGAGAACGTGGAGGACGGGTGGGCGTATAATGAGAACGTGGAGGACGGGTGGGCGAATAACTCGAATGTGGAGGGCGGGGGGGTGTGTAATGAGAACGTGGAGGATGGGTGGGCGTGTATTTAGAACGTGGAAGACGGGTGGGTGTATAATGAGAACGTGGAGGATGGGTGGGCGTATAATGAGAACGTGGAGGAGGGGTGGGTGTATAATGAGGATGTGGAGGACGGGTGGGCGTATAATGAGAACGTGGAGGACGGGTGGGCGTATAATGAGGATGTGGAGGACGGGTGGGCGTATAACGAGAACGTGGAGGAGGGGTGGGTGTATAATGAGAACGTGGAGGATGGGTGGGTGTATAATGAGAACGTGGAGGACGGGTGGGCGTATAATGAGGATGTGGAGGACGGGTGGGCGTATAACGAGAACGTGGAGGACGGGTGGGCGTATAATGAGAACGTGGAGGACGGGTGGGCGTATAATGAGAACGTGGAGGACGGGTGGGCGTATAATGAGAACGTGGAGGACGGGTGGGCGAATAACTCGAATGTGGAGGGCGGGGGGGCGTGTAATGAGAACGTGGAGGACGGGTGGGCGTGTATTTAGAACGTGGAAGACGGGTGGGTGTATAATGAGAACGTGGAGGATGGGTGGGCGTATAATGAGAACGTGGAGGAGGGGTGGGTGTATAATGAGGATGTGGAGGACGGGTGGGCGTATAATGAGAACGTGGAGGACGGGTGGGCGTATAACGAGAACGTGGAGGACGGGTGGGCGTATAATGAGAACGTGGAGGACGGGTGGGCGTATAATGAGAACGTGGAGGACGGGTGGGCGAATAACTCGAATGTGGAGGGCGGGGGGTGTAGGAGAACGTGGAGGACGGGTGGGCGTGTATTTAGAACGTGGAAGACGGGTGGGTGTATAATGAGAACGTGGAGGACGGGTGGGCGTATAATGAGAACGTGGAGGAGGGGTGGGTGTATAATGAGAACGTGGAGGACGGGTGGGCGTATAATGAGAACGTGGAGGAGGGTGGGTGTATAATGAGAACGTGGAGGACGGTGGGCGTATAATGAGAACGTGGAGGACGGGTGGGCGTATAATGAGGATGTGGAGGACGGGTGGGCGTATAACGAGAACGTGGAGGACGGGTGGGTGTATAATGAGAACGTGGAGGATGGGTGGGCGTGTATTTAGAACGTGGAAGACGGGTGGGTGTATAATGAGAACGTGGAGGATGGGTGGGCGTATAATGAGAACGTGGAGGAGGGGTGGGTGTATAATGAGGATGTGGAGGACGGGTGGGCGTATAATGAGAACGTGGAGGACGGGTGGGCGTATAATGAGAACGTGGAGGACGGGTGGGCGTATAATGAGAACGTGGAGGACGGGTGGGCGAATAACTCGAATGTGGAGGGCGGGGGGGGGTGTGTAATGAGAACGTGGAGGATGGGTGGGCGTGTATTTAGAACGTGGAAGACGGGTGGGTGTATAATGAGAACGTGGAGGATGGGTGGGCGTATAATGAGAACGTGGAGGAGGGGTGGGTGTATAATGAGGATGTGGAGGACGGGTGGGCGTATAATGAGAACGTGGAGGACGGGTGGGCGTATAATGAGGATGTGGAGGACGGGTGGGCGTATAACGAGAACGTGGAGGAGGGGTGGGTGTATAATGAGAACGTGGAGGATGGGTGGGTGTATAATGAGAACGTGGAGGACGGGTGGGCGTATAATGAGGATGTGGAGGACGGGTGGGCGTATAACGAGAACGTGGAGGAGGGGTGGGTGTATAATGAGAACATGGAGGATGGGTGGGTGTATAATGAGAACGTGGAGGATGGGTGGGTGTATAATGAGAACGTGGAGGATGGGTGGGCGTATAACGAGAACGTGGGGGACGGGTGGGCGTATAATGAGGATGTGGAGGACGGGTGGGCGTATAACGAGAACGTGGAGGAGGGGGGTGTATAATGAGAACGTGGAGGATGGGTGGGTGTATAATGAGAACGTGGAGGATGGGTGGGTGTATAATGAGAACGTGGAGGATGGGTGGGTGTATAATGAGGATGTGGAGGACGGGTGGGCGTATAATGAGAACGTGGAGGACGGGTGGGCGTATAATGAGAACGTGGAGGACGGGTGGGCGTATAATGAGAACGTGGAGGAGGGGTGGGTGTATAATGAGGATGTGGAGGACGGGTGGGCGTATAATGAGAACGTGGAGGACGGGTGGGCGTATAACGAGAACGTGGAGGGCGGGGGCGTGTAATGAGAACGTGGAGGACGGGTGGGCGTATAATGAGAACGTGGAGGACGGGTGGGTGTATAATGAGGATGTGGAGGACGGGTGGGAGTATAATGAGAACGTGGAGGACGGGTGGGCGTATAATGAGGATGTGGAGGACGGGTGGGCGTATAATGAGAACGTGGAGGACGGGTGGGCGTATAATGAGGATGTGGAGGACGGTGGGCGTATAATGAGAACGTGGAGGACGGGTGGGCGTATAATGAGGATGGGAGAACGACGGGTGGGCGTATAATGAGAACGTGGAGGATGGGTGGGCGTATAATGAGAACGTGGAGGACGGGTCGGTGTACAATGAGAATGTGGAGGACGGGTGGGCGTATAATGAGAACGTGGAGGACGGTGGGCGTATAACGAGAACGTGGAGGACGGGTGGCGTATAATGAGGATGTGGAGGACGGGTGGGCGTATAACGAGAACGTGGAGGACGGGTGGGCGTATAATGAGAACGTGGAGGACGGGTGGGCGTATAATGAGAACGTGGAGGACGGGTGGGCGAATAACTCGAATGTGGAGGGCGGGGGGGTGTAATGAGAACGTGGAGGACTGGTGGGCGTGTATTTAGAACGTGGAAGACGGGTGGGTGTATAATGAGAACGTGGAGGATGGGTGGGTGTATAATGAGAACGTGGAGGACGGGTGGGTGTATAATGAGAACGTGGAGGATGGGTGGGCGTATAATGAGAACGTGGAGGAGGGGTGGGCGTATAATGAGGATGTGGAGGACGGGTGGGCGTATAACGAGAACGTGGAGGACGGGTGGGCGTATAATGAGGATGTGGAGGACGGGTGGGCGTATAACGATAACGTGGAGGACGGGTGGGCGTATAATGAGAACGTGGAGGACGGGTGGGCGTATAATGAGAACGTGGAGGACGGGTGGGCGTATAATGAGAACGTGGAAGACGGGTGGGCGAATAACTCGAATGTGGAGGGCGGGGGGAGGGGCGTGTAATGAGAACGTGGAGGACGGGTGGGCGTGTATTTAGAACGTGGAAGACGGGTGGGTGTATAATGAGAACGTGGAGGATGGGTGGGCGTATAATGAGAACGTGGAGGAGGGGTGGGTGTATAATGAGGATGTGGAGGACGGGTGGGCGTATAATGAGAACGTGGAGGACGGGTGGGCGTATAACGAGAACGTGGAGGACGGGTGGGCGTATAATGAGAACGTGGAGGACGGGTGGGCGTATAATGAGAACGTGGAGGACGGGTGGGCGTATAATGAGAACGTGGAGGAGGGGTCGGTGTACAATGAGGATGTGGAGGACGGGTGGGCGTATAATGAGAACGTGGAGGACGGGTGGGCGTATAACGAGAACGTGGAGGACGGGTGGGCGTATAATGAGGATGTGGAGGACGGGTGGGCGTATAACGAGAACGTGGAGGACGGGTGGGCGTATAATGAGAACGTGGAGGACGGGTGGGCGAATAACTCGAATGTGGAGGGCGGGGCGTGTAATGAGAACGTGGAGGACGGGTGGGCGTGTATTTAGAACGTGGAAGACGGGTGGGTGTATAATGAGAACGTGGAGGATGGGTGGGTGTATAATGAGAACGTGGAGGACGGGTGGGTGTATAATGAGAACGTGGAGGATGGGTGGGCGTATAATGAGAACGTGGAGGAGGGGTGGGCGTATAATGAGGATGTGGAGGACGGGTGGGCGTATAACGAGAACGTGGAGGACGGGTGGGCGTATAATGAGGATGTGGAGGACGGGTGGCGTATAACGAGAACGTGGAGGACGGGTGGGCGTATAATGAGAACGTGGAGGACGGGTGGGCGTATAATGAGAACGTGGAGGACGGTGGGCGTATAATGAGAACGTGGAGGACGGGTGGGCGAATAACTCGAATGTGGAGGGCGGGGGGGCGTGTAATGAGAACGTGGAGGACGGGTGGGCGTGTATTTAGAACGTGGAAGACGGGTGGGTGTATAATGAGAACGTGGAGGATGGGTGGGCGTATAATGAGAACGTGGAGGAGGGGTGGGTGTATAATGAGGATGTGGAGGACGGGTGGGCGTATAATGAGAACGTGGAGGACGGGTGGGCGTATAACGAGAACGTGGAGGACGGGTGGGCGTATAATGAGAACGTGGAGGACGGGTGGGCGTATAATGAGAACGTGGAGGACGGGTGGGCGAATAACTCGAATGTGGAGGGCGGGGGGGCGTGTAATGAGAACGTGGAGGACGGGTGGCGTGTATTTAGAACGTGGAAGACGGGTGGGTGTATAATGAGAACGTGGAGGACGGGTGGGCGTATAATGAGAACGTGGAGGAGGGGTGGGTGTATAATGAGAACGTGGAGGACGGGTGGGCGTATAATGAGAACGTGGAGGAGGGTGGGTGTATAATGAGAACGTGGAGGACGGGTGGGCGTATAATGAGAACGTGGAGGACGGGTGGGCGTATAATGAGGATGTGGAGGACGGGTGGGCGTATAACGAGAACGTGGAGGACGGGTGGGTGTATAATGAGAACGTGGAGGACGGGTGGGTGTATAATGAGAACGTGGAGGACGGGTGAGCGTATAATGAGAACGTGGAGAACGGGTGGGTGTATAATGAGAACGTGGAGGATGGGTGGGCGTATAATGAGAACGTGGAGGAGGGGTGGGTGTATAACGTGAACGTGGAGGACGGGTGGGCGTATAATGAGAACGTGGAAGACGGGTGGGCGTATAACGTGAACGTGGAGGACGGGTGGGCGTATAATGAGAACGTGGAGGACGGGTGGGCGAATAATGAGAACGTGGAAGACGGGTGGGCGTATAACGTGAACGTGGAGGACGGGTGGGCGTATAATGAGAACGTGGAGGATGGGTGGGCATATAATGAGAACGTGGAGGACGGGTGGGCATATAATGAGAACGTGGAGGACGGGTGGGCGAATAATGAGAACGTGGAAGA
Organism: Oncorhynchus nerka; assembly: GCF_034236695.1. Taxonomy (NCBI): domain Eukaryota; kingdom Metazoa; phylum Chordata; class Actinopteri; order Salmoniformes; family Salmonidae; genus Oncorhynchus; species Oncorhynchus nerka. The sequence goes on from NC_088417.1 coordinate 88,261,612, forward strand.
CGGGTGGGCGTATAACGTGAACGTGGAGGACGGGTGGGCGTATAATGAGAACGTGGAGGACGGGTGGGCGTATAACGTGAACGTGGAGGTTGCGTGTTGAAATCACATTAGGGACATCTTATGCATTTGACCTAATTAGCAACTTTACAACTACTTAACATGCTAGCTAACCCTTCCCCTAAGCCTAACCTTAACTCTAACCTTAACCCCTAAACCTAACCTTAACTCTAACCCCTAACCTTAAGCCCTAAACCTAACCTTAACTCTAACCCCTAACACCTAGCCTAGCTAACATTTGTCACCTAGCTAATGTTAGCCACAACATATTGGAATTCATATAAGATATCATATGTATTGCAAATTCGTAACAAATTGTACGAATTGCAATTAGTAACATATCATACAAATTGTAATTCCTAAAATATCATAAGAAATGGATGATGGATATCCACAAATTACAAAACGTAACATATCAAATTAAATGGAGAGAGAGACAGATTTACTTTACTATGTTACGTCTACCCCTGAGTCCGGGTTGGTCTTAAAGCATTTTGCTCATTAACCAATCAGGGGCCCACAAGGCTCTGGTCAAAAGTAGTGCACTGTAGTATGTAGGGGATACGGTTCCATTTGGGACGAAGCCCCTGGCTATCCATTCCAGAGGTCACAGGAACGGGAAAAAGGGAAAAGAGGTTCTTCCTCAGCCTGACAGTGATCTGGTTCAGAGACGCTCTTCTCCCTAACTCCTCCTAAACAACATCCTCTGTCAGCAGATCTACACAGGAAACCTAGCCAGGAAGGAAAGCTTCCCTCTATCTAATTCTCTCCCCTAATCTGTCTCATAAGGCTAGTCTGGAATCACACACACGGACACATACATGCACACGCACGCACGCACGCACGCACGCACGCACGCACGCACGCACACACACACACACACACACACACACACTAGGGTGGCTGTGAAATGCTACTTCAACAACCACTTTCATTCTACTGTCATCATGCCCAGTGTGAACAACAGAAGCGTAAGATAAAAAATAAAATAAAAATGAACTGATATCCTACTCTTCCTTTTTCTCTGAAGGAGGTTCTGACAAAATGCTGCCCTATGCAACATGTGTTACTGAAATAGTTTCACTTAATGGAAATTGCATTTCAAAAATTTGTCTTTGGCCTAACAGGCCTACTAAATTTGGGTCAAACAAACCTGGGGCAGTGCAGTGGGGAATTATTAAATGTTTTAATCTGCAAAACATCAGAAAATATCTGATATGTTCTTATAGGCTTAGGCCACACAGATCCCAAGCAGTATGGCCCAAATATTAGAATGTACATTTAGAGAGCAGTTACATGGATTTGCATAAAACTAAAGGCAACATCAGAAGGGTATACTAGTTCAAATTATGTTTAATGAGTTAGCCAGCTAACTTTGATGAACAGACATAAATAGCTAGATGTTCTTGTTCATTAGGAAAGCTAAACTTAGATATGTGTTTTTGGTTGATGACTCAATTAGACCATTCCCATTTCAAGCAAATTTTTCTGAGAAATGTAAAGTTATTTCAAAATATTTAGGCAAGTTAGCTGGCTAACTCATTAATTTTGCTTTGTAGTATGTCTCTCTTGTTGCGATGTGGTGTGAGAATGAAATAATGCTTTCATGTCAATCATATTGATCTCATCATTGGTTGGTGTAGATTTGGGGGCTGACGTTCTGGCATGCAAGGGGTTAAATTGGGAGGTTGCATGATCCTGCTGCTGTGTGGGAGTAGCCAATTCACTGCATAGCGGCACATCTCAGCGGTAACATCTGATTCCAACAAGTCTTTGAAAAGCTGCGTTTGATTTAACCCTCATAACGGTCAGGAGACGTGTCGACGGGGAAAGTAGTATTCGCATGACATTCAGAACGCTGGAAGACAAACCTCGAATATGAATAATTCTGTCTGGAGCGCTTGTTAACGGTACGTGACAGCCACATTCTTTCGCAGCCACAAATTCACCAGGCAGGGATCGCAATTTGTGTTGTCTTGTCACGGAGTCATATATGAAATGATACATTTGGGATGATGTTTGTGGCATGTTTTACATGCTGAATCAAACAAACTCAAGAAAGCGCCCCTGGTTTTTCCATTAGTTCCAGCTGTGCGCACGTCACTGGTAATTGTGGGAGTTCGCTATTTTTCATGCCGAAAATGTACTTCGGCTGAATAACGGATCGCCTTGTCGGTCTTGTTGAATGTAAGGCTAAAACGACGTTCAAATCATATTTTGGCCACCTTGGCTGTTTATCCATCATGGTTAATATTTGCCCTATTTCGCAACCAGATGTATTCCTGTCCTCCCTATGGCCTACTGCTATTTGACTGCATCTTTGAGTTTATAAAACACAACACAATAGAAATAGCTGCCTTTTTATCCCTAGTAGACGGTTATTGTTTCCCTGTAGTCTTTGTCTGTAGTCCAGGCCACTGTCTGTACCCACAGTGGGCCTATAGGCTGTAGTGCATTTCACCATTCCATTGAGTATGTGATTAATCCCATGATCTCCTCCAGATGTGCGGAATCTCTCTCTCTCCAGCAATTCTGCTGACTTGGTGAAAAAAACACTATGGATTCAGTCTATGCATTTGGGCAAGATGGCCAATGTTAATGTTGATTCCCTGGCAGCTTTCAAATGGCTTCTAGCTATTTGTTATGCGTCTGGTTCTTCTTTCACTTCTAAAGCTGTGGAAATGCCAATGGTTTTTGTCTGTTCTTAGACTGGGGGCAGGTTTTTCATGCAGTGTGTCAGCCAGGTTAGTTAACATGCTGACATTGAAGTTGTATTTTATTAGTGTTTTCTATAGTCGCTGACCCTACCACTTATCTGGGTTAAAGTTACCTGGACTGTCACCCCATGGTAGTTATAGACCAGCTAAGATCATGTGGGTCGTGTCACCACCCCTAAACTATTTCAGTCTTCAACCTTCCTGTCTGACAGTATCCCAAATTGTCCTCTTCTCACCCATTACTGGAGGTCGTTTGACTTGTCACACACACAGAAACCCCAGTGTTTTCCCTATATTAATTTAGCAGCGTCAGGCCTTCCTGTATAATACATTTTGTATTTCTTATAGTTTTTGTTGAAGAATTTATAATGTTTGAGTCCCTCAGATAGCATAAGAACACAGCATAAGCGACGGTATGTGTAGAATTGCAGGAAATGAGCTTTAAAACAGCAATATTCTCAGCCCCTTGCCAAAATTTGTAGAATCGTGGGAAATTGGCTTTAAAACGGCAACATTTTCTGGCCAAGAGGATTGCCCTTAAAAATGTAGGACTGTGCCATTGGCCACACCCCCTATCACGCACCACGTTAACTTTGCCACCACTGCTGAAAATAATCTTTGGGGTAACCATCACAAACAGTGTGGTGTGATGTGAACCATAGCTGAGCCAATCAGTCACGGAGTAATGATCTGGGATGTGATTGGTATGGTATCTAACTCCTAATTTATTTAGAACCTAGGCTTAATTGTCTTCTCTGTGCTGGAGGCCCACTAAACACACATGTAATGAATAAGAACACGTGCACTCAGTGACAGATAGGACCAGCGATTCCGTAAGTCTTTAAGCGGGGGACTCAACCAAACCCTGCTGTCTCCGACTGCATCAGCTATCATGTCATGACCGGAAGACACTTCTGGACGCTGCTGTTGTTAACTCTGAACATGGTAGCTCTAGAAAGCATTTCATCTGACTTTGAAAATCAAATGGCTTTAGAAGAGATGCATACTTCTCATAGTGGAAGTTTAAACAGTTCAATCTCTTTGACAGCCTCCAGTCTCTATCATTGTTTTAATGTTACTGTGATTACCTGACATCAGGTTAGAGCTCAGAATGGACTTTACTTGATGAGAGTTGGATTAATGTTAGCTACTCTTCAGCAGTCACTGACTGGGTTTTTTAAGTGCCTGTAGACTGTCAGCTTTCTGCTTGTTTTCAGGAAATGGACTGTTTTTATGAGTAACCCCCCCCCCAGACTAGCACAGAGGGAGGGCAAGCAATGATTACAAGAGGCATCTATGTAAAGGGGAGGGAATTCAACTTGAGCTGTGTCAAACAGGAGGTTCTTGGCCTTGCATGTCTCCCTACTCCATACTCCAGAGTTATGTTTGTTGAAGGAGTTTAGCCAGCCTGGAGACACACTGAGTATACCAAACATTAGGAACAACTTCCTAATATTTGCCCTCAGAACGGCCTCAATTCGTCTAGGCATGAACTCTACAAGGTGTCAAAAGCATTCCACAGGGATGCTGGCCCATGTTGACTCCAATGCTTCCCACAGTTGTCATTTGGGTGGTGGACCATTCTTGATACACACGGAAAACTGTTGCGTGTGAAAACTCCAGCAGCGGTGCTGTTTTTGACACAAACTGGTGCGCCTGGCACAACCTTTTTTTCAAAGGCATTTAAATATTTTGTCTTGCCCATTCACCCTCTGAATGGCACACATACACAATCCATGTCTCAATTGTCTCAAGGCTTAAAAATCATTCTTTAACCTGTCTACTCCCCTCCATCTACACTGATTTTTGAAGTGGATTTAACAAGTGACCTCTAAGGGATCATAGCTTTCACCTGGTCAGTCTGTCAAGGAAAGAGCAGGTTCTTAATGTTTTGTGTGCTCTGTGACATTGTCAAGTTGTTTGCATTTTGGTCTATCATGATTCCCATCTGAGGTTTTATAGGGTAGACCTGCAGTTGCTGAGGGAGAATTGCAAGCTGTACTGTCATGTTGTCCTTAGGTGTGTGCCATTAAGAGCTAACTGGAGCACTTGGTCATCATGGGATCTGTCTGTTTTAACACCAACCAGCTAGCGTAAGATTAACCTTTAATAGCTCAACCTTTGGTTGCTCCCAGTCTTTGCTCTGCCAGAGTGAGTCGTGGCTTATTCAGCTTTTAAACACCCAGCCTCCTGCCTATGCTCGTCTCAGACTTGGACTGGTGGTGTTCTGGACAAGACCCCTGTGACTGTGGGAATCTGACTGACGGGATGCACAGTTCGAAACAGGAAGTGTGTGTGGCCAGTTGCACAACTCTTTTTGATGCCCTCTAGGTGTTTCTCTCTCCCACACACACTCAATATTAATTAAAGAGCCCACTGAATTCAATGGCAGTTCCATTACCTGCGATCAGCTGTTGCTACATAAAGCACAGGGTTCACAGCAAGGCTACAACAAGGGTCAAAATGGTGTGTGCTCCTTGTGCGTGGTTAGTAGGAACAAGGTACTGGGGTCATGACTCTTGGTTGTTGATCATTAAAGTGATATTACTTTTTATGATGCTCACAAAACCCGTAAGGGACAATATTCAGGTAGCACAAGCCAGCAAAGCTGTTGGTCTTTAAAATGTTTAGAGCTGTTATCATTCTTTTATCACCAGAAATGTTTTTGTATTTCACCTTAAATTTTCCTGAAAGCTTAACATCGGTGTGTCATTGCATTATGTGTCACACTCCTTCCCCTCAACCCTCCTTCAGGCACATAACTGAGCATTTGCAAGTGCTGAACCTCTGCTGAGTTAACCCCTCCCCCTGCCTGAGCTGCCGCCTCATCAGGTTTACCCGTTCTGTCTGCCTGTCCCAACTCCCGTAAGGCTGGCCCCCCAACCCACCATGTCTACGGAAGTGGCGAGCAATACACCTGTCGTCCCAGCCGACCCCTCCAGCACTCCCTCCCCCACAACAAGCATCCCCACCACCCCTTCCGCAGCACCAGCCAAGACCCCCTTCAAGAAAGAGAAGAAGAAAGGTATTGTATGCAAGGGCCACTCCCTCTCTCCCCACATGTGAGGGATTTGGTGGTAAGGGCTGAACAGCCTTTTTCTGTGACTTCCGACTTGACCTATTTTGACTCTCCATATTTTGATTTCTATGCTTCTTGTGGTGTGATGTTTGAGGCTATGTCATAAAATAAATACAGTAGAATAAGAGGGCATGCTCAACTGGATAGAAAGTGAAAATCAATCAGTTTAATATCCTTCTCTCATACCTCTGTCCAGCTCCAGAGAAGACTGATGAGTACCTGCTGTCCCGGTTCCAGGGTGATGGTGTGAGGTACAGGGCCAAGCTGATTGGCATCGATGATGTCCCAGAGGCCCGAGGGGACAAGATGAGCCAGGACTCTATGATGAAACTCAAGGTACCACATATCATGATGCAACCGCTACAGTACACTTACTGTTACGCATCTACACTCAGTGGTCAGTTTAATAGGTACACCCATCTAGTGCCAGGTCGGACCACTGTTCATCTCCTGAACAGTCTGAAATCTTTGGGGCATGGAAACGGTATCACCGGGACCTAACATGTGTCAGGAAAACATTCCCCTCACCATTCCAACACCACCTGCCTGTACCGTTGACACCAGGCAGGATGGAGCCAGGGCTGCTTACGCCGAATCCTGACTCTGCCATTGGCATGACGCAACAGGAATCTGGATTCATCTGACCAAGTTATATTTTTCCACTCTTAAATTGTCCAGTGTTGGTGATTGCGTGGCCATTGGAGCCGCTTCCTGTTTTTAGCTAATAGGAGTGGAACCCGGTGTGATCTTCTGCTGCAATAGCCAGTCCGTGACAAGGATCAATGAGTTGTGCGTTCTGAGATGCCCTTCTGCACACCACTGTTGTACCAAGCTGAGTTTGTGGGCACACCTGTTAGCTGAGCTGAGTTTGTGGGTGCGCCTGTTAGCTTTCACGATTCTTGCCAGTCTCCTTCGACCTCATCAACGAGCTGTTTTCGGTCACAGGATTGCCACTGACAGGATGTTTTTTGTTTGTCGCTTCATTCTCCATAAACCCTAGACACTGTAGTGTGTGAAAAGCCCAAAAGGCTGGCCATTTCTTAGATACTGGAACTGGTGTGCCTGGCGCCGACGATCATGCCACGCTCAGTCGCTTTTGTCACTCATTTTACCATTAGAACGTTCAATCCAACAGTGCTAATATAGCAAGCCAAGGTTACGTGACTGCCTGTAGGAGCAAACAGTTTTCATGAAAGGGGTAGTGTACCTAATAAACATGCAATCCTCACTTACCTAAATACTACCCGTAATGACAAAGTGAGAACATGTTTTAGGAATTCTTAAATGAAATACAGAAATTTCATTTGCATTTGTATTCACACCCTGGAGTCACCTTTTGTAGCAATTCCAGCTGTGAGTCCTCTGGGTAAGTCTAAGCTTTCCACACCTGGATTGTGCAACATTTGCCCCATTATGCTGTTCGAAATGTCAAAACTGTAACTCGGCTACTCGGGAACATTCACTGTGTTCTTGGTAAGCAACTCGAGTGTAGATTTGGCCTTGTTTTAGGTTATGGTCCTACTGAAAGGTGAATTCATCTCCCCATGTCTGGTGGAAAGGAGAGTGAACCATGTTTTCCTCTAGGATTTTGCTTGTGCTTAGCTCCATAGTTTAAATTTTTTTAGAAATCCTGAAACTCCTGTCCTTTTACAATTACAGGCATACCCATAACATGACACAGCCACTCCTATGCTTACACATATGGAGGGTGGTACTGAGTAATCTTCTTGGGTATGACTCTAAAAGCTTGGCACACCTGTATTTGGAGTTTTTCCCCATTATGCTTGGGGCAAATCTAATACAACACAATTAACTAAATGAATTGCTTTGACATTTTTTTTTTGCAGCATTACTGGAATATTCTCATTTTGTACAGACTTCCTTTTCACTCTTTAGGTTAGTATTTTGGATTAACTACAATGTTGATGCTATTGTCAGTTTTCTCCTATCACAACCATTAAACAAACTGTTTTAAGGTCACCATTGTCTTCACGGTGAAATCCCGGAGTGGTTTCCTTCCTCTCCGGCAACGGAGTTAAGAAAGACGCCTGTACAGTGCATTTGGAAAGTATTCAGACCCTTTGAACTTGTACACATTTTGTTACATTACAGCCTTATTCTAAAATTGATTAAATAGTTCTCTCTCATCAATCTACAGAATAATGACAAGGCAAAAACAGGTTTAGAAATTACATTGACAGATAAGTATTCAGATCATTTGCTCAATACTGTTAAGCACTTTTGGCAGCAATTACAGCCTCGAGTCTTTTTGGGTATGACGCTACAAGCTTGGCAAACCTGTATTTGAGGAGTTTCTCCCATTCTTCTCTGCAGATCCTCTCAAGTTCTGTCAGGTTGGATGGGACTGCCGCTGCACAGCTATTTTCAGGTCTTTCCAGAGATGTTCAAGTGTGTGCTCTGGCTGGGCCACTCAAGGACATTCAGGGACTTGTCCCGAAGTCACTCCTGCATTGTCTAGGCTGTGTGCTTCGGGTCGTTGTCCTGTTAGACTGGGGCGACGGTTCCCCTTCGTGGTACTGAGCGTTCTGGAGCAGGTTTTCATCAAGGATCTCTCTGTACTTTGCTCTGTTAATCTTTCTCTCGATCCTGACTAGTCTCCCAGTCCCTGCTGCTGAAAAACATCCCTACAGCATGGTCCTGCCATGACCCTTGGCATTCAGGCCAAAAGGTTTAATCTTGGTTTCATCAGACCAGAGAATCTTGTTTCTCATGGTCTGCGAGTCCTTTTGGTGCCTTTTGGCAAACTCCAAGCAGGCTGTGATGTTCCTTATACTGAGGAGTGGCTTCCATCTGTCCACTCTACCATAAAGGCCTGATTGGAGTGCTGCAGCGACTGTTGTCCTTCTGGAAAGTTCTCTCATCTCCACAGAGGAGATCTGAACCAAGGCACTTCTCTCCCGATTGCTAAATTTGGCCGGGTGGCCAGCTCTAGGAAGAGTCTTGGTGATTCCAAATTTCTTCCATTTAAGAATGGAGGCCACTGTTCTTGGGCATCTTCAATGCTGCAGAAATGTTTTGGTACCCTTCCCCAGATCTGTGCCTCCACACAATCTTGTCTCGGAGCTCTACAGACAATTCATTTAACATTACATTACATTTAAGTCATTTAGCAGACGCTCTTATCCAGAGCGACTTACAAATTGGTGCATTCACCTTGACATCCAGTGGAGCAGCCACTTTACAATAGTGCATCTAAATATTTTAAGGGGGGGTGAGAAGGATTACTTTATCCTATCCTAGGTATTCCTTAAAGAGGTGGGGTTTCGGGTGTCTCCGGAAGGTGGTGATTGACTCCGCTGTCCTGGCGTCGTGAGGGAGTTTGTTCCACCATTGGGGGGCCAGAGCAGCGAACAGTTTTGACTGGGCTGAGCGGGAACTGTACTTCCTCAGTGGTAGGGAGGCGAGCAGGCCAGAGGTGGATGAACGCAGTGCCCTTGTTTGGGTGTAGGGCCTGATCAGAGCCTGGAGGTACTGAGGTGCCGTTCCCCTCACAGCTCCGTAGGCAAGCACCATGGTCTTGTAGCGGATGCGAGCTTCAACTGGAAGCCAGTGGAGAGAGCGGAGGAGCGGGGTGACGTGAGAGAACTTGGGAAGGTTGAACACCAGACGGGCTGCGGCGTTCTGGATGAGTTGTAGGGGTTTAATGGCACAGACAGGGAGCCCAGCCAACAGCGAGTTGCAGTAATCCAGACGGGAGATGACAAGTGCCTGGATTAGGACCTGCGCCGCTTCCTGTGTGAAGCAGGGTCGTACTCTGCGGATGTTGTAGAGCATGAACCTACAGGAACGGGCCACCGCCTTGATGTTAGTTGAGAACGACAGGGTGTTGTCCAGGATCACGCCAAGGTTCTTAGCGCTCTGGGAGGAGGACACAGTGGAGTTGTCAACCGTGATGGCGAGATCATGGAACGGGCAGTCCTTCCCCGGGAGGAAGAGCAGCTCAGTCTTGCCGAGGTTCAGCTTGAGGTGGTGATCCGTCATCCACACTGATATGTCTGCCAGACATGCAGAGATGCGATTCACCACCTGGTCATCAGAAGGGGGAAAGGAGAAGATTAATTGTGTGTCGTCTGCATAGCAATGATAGGAGAGACCATGTGAGGTTATGACAGAGCCAAGTGACTTGGTGTATAGAGAGAATAGGAGAGGGCCTAGAACAGAGCCCTGGGGGACACCAGTGGTGAGAGCACGTGGTGAGGAGACAGATTCTCGCCACGCCACCTGGTAGGAGCGACCTGTCAGGTAGGACGCAATCCAAGCGTGGGCCGCGCCGGAGATGCCCAACTCGGAGAGGGTGGAGAGGAGGATCTGATGGTTCACAGTATCGAAGGCAGCCGATAGGTCTAGAAGGATGAGAGCAGAGGAGAGAGAGTTAGCTTTAGCAGTGCGCAGCGCCTCCGTGATACAGAGAAGAGCAGTCTCAGTTGAATGACTAGTCTTGAAACCTGACTGATTTGGATCAAGAAGGTCATTCTGAGAGATAGCGGGAGAGCTGGCCAAGGACGGCACGTTCAAGGGTTTTGGAGAGAAAAGAAAGAAGGGATACTGGTCTGTAGTTGTTGACATCGGAGGGATCGAGTGTAGGTTTTTTCAGAAGGGGTGCAACTCTTGCTCTCTTGAAGACGGAAGGGACGTAGCCAGCGGTCAGGGATGAGTTGATGAGCGAGGTGAGGTAAGGGAGAAGGTCTCCGGAAATGGTCTGGAGAAGAGGGGATAGGGTCAAGCGGGCAGGTTGTTGGGCGGCCGGCCGTCACAAGACGCGAGATTTCATCTGGAGAGAGAGGGGAGAAAGAGGTCAGAGCACAGGGTAGGGCAGTGTGAGCAGAACCAGCGGTGTCGTTTGACTTAGCAAACGAGGATCGGATGTCGTCGACCTTTTCAAAATGGTTGACGAAGTCATCTGCAGAGAGGGAGGAGGGGGGAGGGGGATTCAGGAGGGAGGAGGATTCAGGAGGGAGGAGAAGGTGGCAAAGCGCTTCCTAGGGTTAGAGGCAGATGCTTGGAATTTAGAGTGGTAGAAAGTGGCTTTAGCAGCAGCGACAGAAGAGGAAAATGTAGAGAGGAGGGAGTGAAAGGATGCCAGGTCCGCAGGGAGGCGAGTTTTCCTCCATTTCCGCTCGGCTGCCCGGAGCCCTGTTCTGTGAGCTCGCAATGAGTCGTCGAGCCACGGAGCGGGAGGGAGGACAGAGCCGGCCTGGAGGATAGGGGACATAGAGAGTCAAAGGATGCAGAAAGGGAGGAGAGGAGGGTTGAGGAGGCAGAATCAGGAGATAGGTTGGAGAAGGTTTGAGCAGAGGAAGAGATGATAGGATGGAAGAGGAGAGAGTAGCGGGGGAGAGAGAGCGAAGGTTGGGACGGCGCGATACCATCCGAGTAGGGGCAGTGTGGGAAGTGTTGGATGAGAGCGAGAGGGAAAAGGATACAAGGTAGTGGTCGGAGACTTGGAGGGAGTTGCAATGAGGTTAGTGGAAGAACAGCATCTAGTAAAGATGAGGTTGAGCGTATTGCCTGCCTTGTGAGTAGGGGGAAGGTGAGAGGGAGAGGTCAAAAGAGGAGAGGAGTGGAAAGAAGGAGGCAGAGAGGAATGAGTCAAAGGTAGACGTGGGGAGGTTAAAGTCGCCCAGAACTGTGAGAGGTGAGCCGTCCTCAGGAAAGGAGCTTATCAAGGCATCAAGCTCATTGATGAACTCTCCGAGGGAACCTGGAGGGCGATAAATGATAAGGATGTTAAGCTTGAAAGGGCTGGTAACTGTGACAGCATGGAATTCAAAGGAGGCGATAGACAGATGGGTAAGGGGAGAAAGAGCGAATGACCACTTGGGAGAGATGAGGATCCCGGTGCCACCACCCCGCTGACCAGAAGATCTCGGGGTGTGCGAGAACACGTGGGCGGACGAAGAGAGAGCAGTAGGAGTAGCAGTGTTATCTGTGGTGATCCATGTTTCCGTCAGTGCCAAGAAGTCGAGGGACTGGAGGGAGGCATAGGCTGAGATGAACTCTGCCTTGTTGGCCGCAGATCGGCAGTTCCAGAGGCTACCGGAGACCTGGAACTCCACGTGGGTCGTGCGCGCTGGGACCACCAGATTAGGGTGGCCGCGGCCACGCGGTGTGGAGCGTTTGTATGGTCTGTGCAGAGAGGAGAGAACAGGGATAGACAGACACATAGTTGACAGGCTACAGAAGAGGCTACGCTAATGCAAAGGAGATTGGAATGACAAGTGGACTACACGTCTCGAATGTTCAGAAAGTTGAGCTTACGTAGCAAGAATCTTATTGACTAAAATGATTAAAATGATACAGTACTGCTGAAGTAGGCTAGCTGGCAGTGGCTGCGTTGTTGATTCGGGGGCTAGCTGGCTAGCTAGCAGTGTTGATTACGTTACGTTGCGTTAAAAGAACGACAATAGCTGGCTAGGTAACCTAGAAAATCGCTCTGGACTACACAATTATCTTTGATACAGAGACGGCTATGTAGCTAGCTATGTAGCTAGCTACGATCAAACAAATCAAACCGTTGTACTGTAATGAAATGAAAATGTGATACTACCTGTGGAGCGAGGCGGAATGCGACCGGGTTGTTGAGTTCTAATCGGTAGACGTTGGCTAGCTGTTGGCTAGCTAGCAGTGTCTCCTACGTTAAGGACGACAAATAGCTGGCTGCGTTGTTGATTCGGGGGCTAGCTGGCTAGCTAGCTAGCAGTGTTGATTACGTTGCGTTAAAAGAACGACAATAGCTGGCTAGGTAACCTAGAAAATCGCTCTAGACTACACAATTATCTACACAATTATCTTTGATACAGAGACGGCTATGTAGCTAGCTATGTAGACGGTGGGCGTTAGCTAGCTGCTGGGCAGATACGTTAGGACGACGAATTAGACAAATCAAACCGTTGTACTATAATGAAATGTAATGAAAAGTTATACTACCTGCAGACCGACGTGCGGATGCGACTGCTCGCTCCAACCCGGAAGTCGGGTTTCTAGAATTCCTTGGCTTGTTATTGCTCTGACATGCACGGTCAACTGTGGGACCTTATAGACCGATGTGTGCCCTTTTCAAATCATGTCCAATCAATTGAATTTACCACAGGTGAACTCCAAGTTGTAGAAACATCTGAAGGATCATCAATGGAAACCGGATGCACCTGAGCTTAATTCCGAGTCTCATAGCAAAGGGTCTGAACACTTAATGTATTTTTCATTTTTTTATAGAATGCATATATTTTTGCTTTGTTATGGGGTATTGTGTGCTGACAGTTTTTTTTTTTTTTTTTTTTTTATCCATCCATTTTAGAATAAGGCTGTAACATAACAAAAAGGTAAGGGGTCTGAACTTGCTGATTGCAATGGATCTTTGTTGTGACTGGGTGTATTGACACACCATCCTTGTGTAATTAATATCACCATGCTCAATATGCTTTTTTAATGTTTTATTTTTTTTACCCATCTACCAATCGGTGCCATTCTTTGCGAGACATTGGAAAACCTCCCTGGTCTGTGTTAGTATGTATTTTTTTGTTGTGTGTGTGTGGCGTTTATGTAACTCTGTTCTGCGCATGGTGGTCATTGTTTCTTTGCAGGGCTTGGCAATAGCCTCTCGGTCACAGGGAAAACACAAGCAGAAGATCTGGGTCAACATATCCATGTCGGGCATCAAGATCATTGATGAGAAAACAGGGGTGAGAACAACTCTTCTATGGCTTTCTAAACCATGTCTCAGTGGCTGGGGAGTACCAACCTACAAATGGAATGATCTATTGTAGACATCATAGGAGGGAGCACATTTTCAGAATAATATTAACACAGGACATGATCTCGGTCAGGAGTAGATGACATGTAGGCCTCCGATCATAGTTCTATTATGCTAATGAAGACTTTTTATTTGATTTTTAAAGCTGTTTTTTTTCATTTCCTCTCCCTCAGGTAATAGAACATGAGCACATGGTGAATAAGATCTCGTTCATCGCCAGAGACGTAACAGATAACAGGGCCTTTGGTTACGTGTGTGGGGCCGAGGGACAGCACCAGTTTTTCGCCATAAAGACTGGCCAGCAGGTAACACACAGGTACACAGACTTAAAGTCTTTGATTGTATCTATTGACTGTGTTTTTCCATTAATCTCCTCCATATAGGCAGAGCCCCTGGTCATTGACTTGAAGGATCTGTTCCAGGTCATCTTCAACATGAAGAAAGAGTCTGAGGGCTCACAGAAGGTAAATTACTATGGTGGGATATGGGTTGTGTTCAGTAGGACACACCGTAGCTAAACATTTTGCAACAGAAAACACTGTTCTATGTGCGAATAGTTCTTCCCTGCTTCAATCAGTTTCAAAGCTTTTTTTCTCCCTACTGAAGGTGACCCCTAATTTATTTATTTCAAGTATTGTTTTTGGGGAGGTAGCGTTTTTGGGTTTGCTGACTGAAGTTGTAAGGTCGACACTGCCCCCTAGCGCTGTATTACAGTCCTGCACCACAAACCATGCTTTCTTTGTATTGCAATGATGACTCGTTATGGCACAAATATCACCTCTCAGCCAATAAGTAAATGGATTACATATGACATTACTCTAATGGAATCACCTTGTTTTCCCCTCTTCCTCCATCTGTTCAGGATCAGCGCAATAACGCAACAGTTGAGGTAAGCGCCTGTGTATTTGTCATGCCACTTAGCACCTATTTGAGTTTAGTTTTTCCTTTTGCTTTTTTAATTGCCTGTATATGTTGATTTTGATATAAGCTTGATCTGAGATGTAGGCATACTTGACCCTTAATTGCTGTTTCTCAATTGTAGAATGGTGGCAACACCTTGCTCAGTATCGATGGCCAGGCAGGCACTGCCAAAGTAAGTGTTTCAGATCATGGAATCATACATGCAAAAGAGCGCCAAGTGGATGCAGAAGAGCATTCTCCAGGACCACCTGTGGTTATGTGGTGTTTTGATCAATACTATTTTGTTACATCTTTCTTTATGATGGCACTGGATATATCTTGATGATACTGGATATACAGTGCCTTCAAAAAGTGTTCAGAAACCTTGACTGTTTCCACATTTTGTTACATTACAGCCTTATTCTAAAATGTATTTTATTTTAAAATGTATATAAAAAATCCTCAGCAATCTACACACAATACCCCACAATGAGAGAGTAAAAACAGGGTTTTAGGAATGTTTGCAAATATATTACAAATAAAAAACATGAGTTTTCAGACCCTTTGCTATGAGGCTGGAAATTGAGCTTGGGTGCATCCTGTTTCTGTTGATCATCCTTCAGATGTTTCTACAACTTCATTGGAATCCACCTGTGGTAAATTCAACTGATTGGACATAATTTGGAAAATGCACACATAGTTGACCGTGCATGTCAGAGCAAAAACCAAGCCATGAAGTCGCAGGAATAGGATTGTTGAGGCACAGATCTGGGGAAGGGTACCCAAAAATGTCTGCAGCGTTTATGGTCCCCAAGAACACAGTGGCCTCCGTCAATGTAGCGCGGCGACGCTCCCCATCCAATCCGACAGAGCTTGAGAGAATCTGCAGAGAAGAATGGGAGAAACTCTCCAAATGCAGGTGTGCCAAGCTTGTAGTGTCATACCCAAGAAGACTCAATGCGGTAATCGCTGCCGAAGGTGATTCAACAAAGTACTGTGTGAAGGGTCTGAAATACTTATGTAAATGTGATTTTTCAGTGTTTTATTTTTATAAATTCGTGAACATTTTTAAGCTGTTCTTGCATTGTCATTATGGGGTTTAGTGTGATTGATTTGTACGCTAATGCTACTCTCTGTTCATCATATATACATGTACATACTACCTCAATCAGCCTGACTAACCGGTGTCTGTATATAGCCTTGCTACTCTTATTTTCAAATGTTTGTTTTTACTGTCTTATTTCTTTACTTACCTACACACACATGCATATTTTTTTCTCCGCACTATTGGTTAGAGCCTAAGTAAGTATTTCACTGTAAGGTGAAACTTTGATTGGAGGGGGGGGGGCAATTTGTATAATAAGGCTGTAACGTAACAAAGTGGAACATATCAAGTGGTCTATACTTTCCGAAGGCTCTGTATCTTTATGATATGTAGACCTCGGCAGGCCTAAGGCACTATAGGCTGTCATTGTAAATAAGTGTTCTTTACTGACTTTCCTAGGTGTCTTTATGAAGCTGATACTAGATATTTGTGTGTTTGTTCAGGAGGTGCAACAGCTGGATCTGTTTGGAGACATGTCCACACCCCCAGACATCCATTCTCCTACAGTAAGTTGGCCTGTTGCTGTAGGGTGAGGTTCACTGGATGTGCGGACACACAATATAGAACCCCTCGTTTCTGGAAACATTTCATTCTGCGTTCATAAGGAGACCAAATGATGGCACTGGGGAAATGTTCATAACACAAACACTCTAGAAATGGGTCTAATAATGCAGTGGTTGGCGGTTAGGATGCTCAAACATTTGTCATTATATTTTAGGACGGTACGGCCAACAACTTTGCTTCTATTTTATTTTTGAAGATCGGCGGCTTTTTGTCCGTTCTTCTTATTACTAACGGATCTTTATAATCAGGTGGCTTTGACAACTCCATCTCTGGTAAAGTTTCTCTCAGGTTCTCGCTAGCGCAGTCTTGCCAGTTGTCAAAGATGTCTGTTTTGTTCCGCTTTGCGGCAGTGTCTCAGGCTCTACTGCATAACTTCACCCTCATTTTCCACCAATCATATCATCCCACATGTCATACAGGGCTCTCAAACTCAACTCTGTGAAGGTGTGTAATCTGGATGTTTGTCTTGAAGTCGTTTGCTGGATTACATAGGTCAAATCCTGGATATATGGTTAAATCATCAAATGGACACACAAGCTAGCCTACTGCCATCACAAAGCACATTCTTAGAGTTGCGTTTCTGATTCCTGTTGAAATGTTTATTGGTCTGTCGTCAATACTGTTGCTTCAACAATCATTAACTGTCATGTCATTATGTGATTAATTTAGCTATGTTAACAGTTGCTTCTCTTTTTCAGCACAACTGATTTTTATCTCTCTCTCCTCTTGATAACCAGGAGACTAATGATATTCTATTGCTGGATCTGTCCGCTGAGGTTGACAGCAATCAGAACTGTATAAAAGGAAATCCCTTCACTTCCTACGCCTCTAACCTTTGGGGCACCCCCCAAACAGAGAACCCCTTCTCCTCTGCGTTTGGCTTCTTTCCAACCCCAGACTCTGACCCTTTCAGCGATGACCCCCTTGCCCAATCAGCACCCCCCAATTCTCAGATCTCAGCACCCTCCACCAATCACAGCCAAGAGAGCTCTGTTCACATCTTGGGCAGGCCAGTCATGAACGACAATGGTCTTACTGGAGACTCTGACCGCTCCGGTCAGCAGTTGAACGGGTTGTCCAATAAGAACATGATCCTGGCTCTCAGTAATTGCCAGTGGCCACTCGGTGGCGTTATGTCAGAGTGCAGGGTCCCTGTTCTTATCCAGAACGGTTTGGGACCTGTGGCCTCTCCACAGAACCCCTTTCTCGACATATCTGGGGAAATCCCGCCCCTCAACGGTGTGCTGTTCGATCCAAAAGAAAACACACCCATGGGTCATGGCAAGGACAGTTCGGTAGTGATAAGCCTCCCTCCACAGAACACTAAGGCTGGACGAGGTCGGAGGAGTGCCAAGGTGAAGCTCCATAATGAAGCTCTGATGTTGCTGCATGTCTGAGAATGAGTCTCTGTCTGCACACCACCTCCCCAAACCATGATAGGTTTTCTAACCACCCCTTTTTACAGCACTGGGATACCTCTGTTCCTCAAGGGCAACAGGTTGCGATGCACTGGGTTTTGTATCTACCAACATGGTTTTTGTAGAAGTATAAGGGTTGGTGGTGTGTGGGTTTTGTCTCTGGGATGCGGATGGAACTGGTGTGGGTTTCTAATGTAGCTAACTGCATGGTGGTGCTCCCATGGCTTCTCTAACTAGCTTGTCCCAGGGAATTTTAACAACCTCTCTGCTCGACTGTAAACACTGCATCTGTCTCCTGTTTGCGATCTATTCATATGTTCCTTGTCCTAATGTTCATGCTTCAGTGAGGTGTGGAGGTAAGTGTTGGTATTTGCGTCTAAGTATTGTTATAAATTTGTTTTTAATTATCGTATAACTGAATACAGTATCATTTAGTTTATCCATACAATAAACCATTTAATTTTGTGCTTACCACAGTTCTCTCTTCATGATTTAATTGAGGACCAGTAAATCATTCTTCACTATTCCTGTGATAAATTTGGTTGAATAATGTGATATTTCACTGACAGTGTCCTGCTGACGACCTGTTTGGGGCTGACATGTTTGCTGCTCCCAGTCAGCCTGACAGCTCGTCTGCCTCCAATGACCTCTTCAGTCCCACCACCTCCTCCATGGCAACTCTTGGTAAGACTAGTGTTACCATTGGCTCGAAAAAGTCAATGATGCTACCCATTCAGTGTTGACGCATGTTAGTTCTATAAAGTGGTAAAATCTGCATCCGTAGCTGTGTAGCTCTAGCAACTATGTTTCATGTGTAATCAGGCTAGAGCAGTACGGCATGGCTCAGCTGGACACCGCTCAGTAGTGTGCATACTAGCTAGTGTGTTAGACTCTACCCAAACCTAAATACATCACCCTCCTCTCTGTTCTCGCTCTCCTCTCCAGGAGCGTTGCAGTTGGGTCCCTCTTCAGTCACCATCCCTCGGACCGCCCCATCACCATGGGGAGCCCCAGCCTCTTCCATGTTCACCATGCCAGGAGGGGTCACACTCCCCAACCCCCAGCCCACCTTCCCCCAGCCATCTGCCTTCAGTGCCCTGCCCATACCTCCAGCCCCCTGGGGCCAGCAGGCGCCATCCCCTTATGGGGCCCCGCCAGTCAGCCAGGCTTGGGGACAGCCTGCACCTGCAGGGCCCATGGGTGCACCAGGCTGGGGCCAGCCTCCTATGGCTAACCTCTTCCAGCCCGAGCCTTACACCATGATGGGAGGCCCTCTACAGGGTATGCTGCAGGGTCCACCACGGCCTCCACCCCGGCCACCAGTAAAGGAGGCCCCAGCTAAGGTGGAACCCAGTGCCTTCACAGCTCTGGACCCACTGGGAGGGGAGAAGGAGAAAAAGAGTGGGAAGGACATGTTCAAGGACTTCCAGATTGCCAAGCCTCCAGCCATCCCAGCAAGGAAAGGGGAGCAGATACCCAGGTCTGCCGCCCCAAGCACCAATGGGGATGGGGTGTTTGCCCAGTACTTCTCCAGCAAAGTGGGCGTGCCCCAGGAAATTGCGGATCATGACGACTTTGAAATTCAGAGTCGGATTTCAGCTATTGCCAATGGTAATGGCAGTTATTTAGGATTTTAAATTCCTGTCAATTGATTTGGAGAAGACCACATTTATGATAAATTAATCTTTATTAGGATCATATCTTAATGTCCACTGTATACATACACTTGAATCCACCTGATTACCCCCTTCTCTCGGTCTCTAGACCCACCCAAACCAGCCCCACTGCACTCTGCACCCATGATGTCTCTTGCAGTGGTCCCTGGGCCAGGGCTCCTGGATGCATTTTCCCCTACTCCAGCCACATTCCTTGCTCCAGCAGCAGCAGGTCTCAACCAGAACCTATTTGATGACGTATTTGGCTCTGCTACTCCTAATGCCTTTGGAGTACCACTTCTAGCTACGGTATGGATGTACACTCATATACAAACAGTGGTGCAACTTTCACTGAAATTGCATTTTTTTCACCCCAGTTCTCATTGGAATGTGATGTTTGGAGTGTTTATCCGAATAGATTAAAAAATAAACATGTCCCCCACACTTCTAAAACCAAAGTTACGCCCCTGCAAGCACACATGTAGGGGAATTAGTTCTATCAAAGTTCAATTGATTGTGATGTAATGCTTTGTATCACTATAACTTTAATCTTCTCTTTTTTTTTTATGACGGAACACTGCTGTTGCCCAGACCACTGGTGGCTCGGATCCCTTCGGAGACCCCTTTGCCTGAGTGACACCCTGCCCATCTTCCACACGTGAGTGACAGACGGATAACGCATTCTGAACCTTAGACTGTGAGTTTAGATAATACTTTAAACCAACCTGTGTGTTCTCTTCTTCCAGTCAGGTTTGCAGTGGTCCAGAGAAGAAGCAGCGATGCTCTATGACCAAATGTCTTCAGAACCAGCTACTACAACTACAAGCGCCAGACAATCCTACACAATTACAACTTCTAACCCCTTGCCCACACTGAATAACTGCCTTTCTTGATGTCCATTACATAGCCCCTCGTTTACCCCCCCCCAAAACACCTTGTTTCGGTTCCAATCTCATAGCTTTTTAGTACCACTGAATGAAATGTATTGTAATAAAGTGACATAATGTGTGATGGAAGGGAAGGCCCTGGAAATGCTCTATATTAAACACTGAATAATGTATTCCTCTAAGTGTCGTCTTTTGCGTGTCTGCCTATAAGTTGTTTTAGACTGGGTTATATGAATAAATAAAAAATGCCAGAAACAATGTTAATTGGTAATACATGTATTTAAAATCACAGTACTTTTGTGGGTTAGTTCAGTAGCCCTGATAAAGATTAACTGGGGTGAATTTGACTTTGATAAACCTACTTTACAATCATGTAATAAAATGAATCCAGTGTACTTACAAATAACATGCCTTGGTCTCTTCCAATTGCAGTTTTGTACATTTACATCCTGTTCATTAATATAGGATGTCGTTCATATGCACATACACTGAGTAAATGTACAGTTGAAGTTTAAATACACTTAGGTTGTGGTCATAACATTTTTCAACCACTCCCCAGATTTCTTGTTAAAGTATAGTTTTGGAATGACACATTTTCCAACAATTGTTTACAGACATTAATTCACTGTATCACAATTCCAGTGGGTCAGAAGTTTACATGCACTAAGTTGACTGCCTTTAAACAGCTTGGAAAATTCCAGAAAATTATGTAATGGCTTTAGAAGCTTCTGATAGGCTAATTGACATAATTTGGGTCAATTGGAGGTGTACCTGTGGATGTATTTCAAGCCCAACCCTAACTCAGTGCCTCTGTGCTTGACATCATGGGAAAATCCAAAGAAATCAGCCAAGACTTCAGGGGGAAAAAAAATTGTAGACCACAAGTCTGGTTCATCCTTGGGAGCAATTTCCAAATGCCTGATGTTCAAGTATAAACATGGGACCACGCAGTTGTCATATCGCGCAGGAAGGAGACTCATTGTGACTCAGATGAATGTACTTTGGTGCGAAAAGTGCAAATCAATCCCAGAACAGCGATGGACCTGAAGATGCTGGAGGAAACGGGTACAAAAGTATCAATCCAAAAACGAGTCATATCAACATAACCTGAAAGGCTGCTCAGCAAGGAAGAAGCCACTGCTCCAAAACTGCCATAAAAAATCGACTACGATTTGCAACTGCACATGGGGACAAAGATCATGCTTTTTGGAGAACTGTGTCCTCTGGTCTGATGAAAAAAAATAGAACTGTTTGGCCATAATGAACATCGTCATGTTTGGAGGAAAAATGGGAGGCTTGCAAGCCGAAGAATACCATCCTAACCGTGAAGAACAGGGGTGGAAGCATCATGTTGTGGGGGTGCTTTGCTGCAGGAGGGACTGGTGCACTTCACAAAATAGATGGCATCACGAGGCAGGAAAATTTTGTGGATATATTGAAGCAACATCTCAAGACATCAGTCAGGAAGTTAAAGCTTGGTCGCAAATGGGTCTTCCAAATGGACAATGACCCCAAGCATACTTCCACAGTTGTGGCAAAATGGCTTAATGACAAAGTCAAGGTATTGAAGTGGCCATCACAAAGCTCTGACCTCAATCCTATAGAACATTTGTGGGCAGAACTGAAAGAGCGTGTGCGAGCAATGGAGGCCTACCAACCTGATTCAGTTACACCAGCTCTGTCAGAAGGAATGGACCAAAATTCACCCAAGTTATTGTGGGAAGCTTGCTACCCGAAACGTTTGACCCAAGTTAAACGATTTAAAGGCAATGCTACCAAATACTAATTGAGTGTATGTAAACTTCTGACCCACTGGGAATGTGATGAAAGAAATAAAAGCTGAAATCACTCTCGACTATTATTCTGACAATGTAACATTCTTAAAATAAAGTGGTGATCCTAACTGACCTAAGAAAGGGAATTTTACTAGGATTAAATGTCAGGAATTGTGACAAAACTGAGTTTAAATGTATTTGACAAAGGTGTATATAAACCTTTGACTTCAACTGTATCTCCCTCTAACTTTAAGCATCAGCTTTCAGAGCAGCTTTGAACTTTTCCTTTATTTTACTAGGCAAGTCAGTTAAGAACAAATTCTTATTTTCAATGACGGCCTAGAAATAGTGGGTAATGGTGGCCTTGTTCAGGGGCAGGACGACAGATTTGTACCTTGTCAGCTCGGGGATTCGAACTTGCAAAGCTTATTGATCTCTGCGACTGTACACAGCCCATCTGTATACAGCCCATCCAACCAACTACCTACCTCATCCCCATATTTGTTTTTCTGCTCTTTTGCACACCAGTATTTCTATTTGCACATCCTCATCTGCACATCTATCACTCCAGTGTCAATTTCTAAATTGTAATTACTTCGCTACTATTGGCCTATTTATTGCCTTACCTCCTTACTTCATTTGCACACAACGTATACAGATTTTTCTATTGTGTTGTTGACTGTACTTTTGTTTATCCCATGTGTAACTCTGTGTTGTTTTTGTCACACTGATTTGCTTTGTCTTGGCCAGGTCGCAGTTGTAAATGAGAACTTGTTCTCAACTGGCCTACCTGGTTAAATAAAGGTAAAATAAAAAACTGAGTGGCTACTCACTGTTTATTATCCTGCATAGTCGCTTTACCCCTACCCACATGTACAAATTACCTCGACTAAATATTACCTCGACTAATTACATCTACTCGGTAACCCTTGTAGCGTCATTATTGTTATTTTATTATGTTACTTAAAAAATGTTTTAATTTTTTTTTAATTAAGTTAATTTAGTAAATATTTTCTTATCTCTATTTTCCTAAAACTGCATTGTTGGTTAAGGGCTTGTAAAGTAAGCATTTCATTGTCTTTATTTTCATTTTATTTAACCAGGCAAATCGGTTAAGATAAATGTGTTATTTACAATGACAGCATAACCCGGAAGACGCAGGGCCAATTGTGCGCTGCCCTATGGGACTCCCAATCACGGCTGGTTGTGATACAGCCTGGACTCGAACCAGTGTGTCTGTAGTGACGCCTCTAGCACTGAGATACGGTGCTTTAGACCAATGCACCACTCGGGAGGTCTACACCTGTTGTGTACGGCACATGTGATAAATAACATTTGAGTTGATTTGATTAACATTTGATGCCTACCGCCGGTTAACCCCAACAAAGAAGAATGGTCTGTTTGGTCTGTTTCGCAAGCGTTCCCAGAAGTCTCACGATGTTGCGCCTCTCGGTTTAGAAACTCTGTGGCATTTGGTCAATCTATATTGTTACAAAACTACTATTCCCATAATCCCCATCACGAATTACATTCGACGTCACCGAAAACATCATGGCGAGATAGTGTGTTCATGAGCGCTAAACTTGGAATAAAACGTCAAACATATGGAATATATCTCAAAAAAATGAATTTAATCACGATGTTTGTATTTGATTTGATCATGATATGTATTTGGAGAAGAGGAAGTTAGTATTAGCTAGATTGCTACATTCGCTTTCCTAGGCGCAGAATTTATAGCATGCTAACGTAAACTCACGTATTCTCGTACATCGCCTTGGTCCGTACAATTGCCCTTATTTTAGCGCCCCAAAAACGTAATACTTCCAGATCAACTGTAATGTCAATACCATTGTAAAGCACAATTTCTCCCCTTTCAGACAAAATAAATGACATGACCTAAACGCTGCCCGTTTCTGCATAATTCAAGCAGGCAATTGTAAAAATTGCGGGTGGGGAAGCAAAACTAATGTGTGATAGTGAGGAGAGATGCGTGGGGAAATGGCTTTTTTTTCACTCGATCTGTCCAATTTATCACCTTATCGCCTCTAAAATATAAATAAAACACTATAAAGAGTTTATATAATGTGTCATTAGATATCTATTTGAAGGTTTGTGTCGAATTTGAATCGGGTTTTTAGGGCGGTGCTAAAGTGATCTTAGAAGTCAAACAGGCTTTGAGAATGATGATCGCATGCAATGATGACGCAAAAAAATGACGAGGTATCCCCCTTACCCCCGTTACTGTCCATTTCTTGTTTTTAAACTATGAGAGAAGTGCTACACCTGGTGGAGAGAGATTGTAAGACAGAAATAGTTGCTTTATGCGTGCTGTACGTTACGACATGACACGCCACGATGTAACGGAGGGTCTGTTTTTTCAACTTTTCTCCAATACTATAGAGCCATTACCATGTCGATCAAGGCTTGAATAAAAACCTAGTTCACCCCCCGGATTATACAGTCGCTACAGTCCCATTAGTTTTCTTTGTAGCCTCGTTTGAATGTCGCGGTTACGCACATTTGTACTCAATGGGGTGAGTTTACGTTAATAATAATGCTCTTTCGCCGTTACTATTCTGTTATAACAAATGCTAGCTAGCTGGCAAGATAATGCAATTACTTTATCAGATGTCTGTATCTCACTATACGTTTTCTGGTGCATGTATTTACCAACCCAATCATGTCATCCATCATCTGTGTCACAGTCTCTCTCTGCAGTAGGACAGAATGGTCCGCAGATCCAGGATCAGTATTCGGCCCAACGGCAGGCCGGCAGGCAGAAGCCCAGCAGCCCTAGCCTCCTCCCAAGACACTCCTCCATCGTCCCAGGCCACCGAGGCTCCTTCCCAGGCAGGGGGCCAGGAGGTGGACACCACCACTACTGCAGTGCCAGAAACCTCAACAGAGTCCACCACACCCAGAGAGTGAGAAAAAGTCTGTCATTAAATCAAATGTATTATAGTCCCTTTTACAGCAACATTTGTCAATGATTAGTTGCTGCTGGCCAGCAGTCAGAGCTGGTTCTGGATGTTAGTAACCTCTCATATGATGTAGAATTGTTGTAGAATTGAGAACTGTTCAAGGTAACATGGGTTTATACACATGAGTAACTTGCCTCTTTCCCAACAACCATCCACTAACTGTGTGGCTGCTCACGTATTCCTTGATTGTCAGCATTGTTTCTGATCCTTTTGTCTTTTGGTATAGGGATGATAAAGACCCAAATGGTGAGGCTTCCAGTGGCACCCCCTCAGACAGTATTCAAAGGAGGAAGAGGTTCTCTTTCATGCCAAACTTTGCCAAACCCCGGGCGGCCGCAACCCCGGCCCTCACCCTCTACTCCTCCCGGAACTCAAAGTCCCCTGTGAGAGTGGGCACTGAGACCCCGGCCCTGAGGCTCCAGGGGCCCCCAGCGAGACAGATGCTGGACCCACACAGGGCATAAGATGCCCAAGGCGGAGGCCCTCTGGAGGTAGTAGGCAGGCCAAAGTACAGCCCAAACCCACCCGCCTGTCCCCATCTTCCCCAGCCCCTGAGACAAATCAAATCAAATCAAATGTTATTTGTCACATACACATGGTTAGCAGATGTTAATGCGAGTGTAGCGAAATGCTTGTGCTTCTAGTTCCGACAATGCAGTGATAACCAACAAGTAATCTAACTAACAATTCCAAAACTACTGTCTTATACACAGTGTAAGGGGATAAGGAATATGTACATAAGGATATATGAATGAGTGATGGTACAGAGCAGCATACAGTAGATGGTATCGAGTACAGTATATACATATGAGATGAGTATGTAGACAAAGTAAACAAAGTGGCATAGTTAAAGTGGCTAGTGACATAAGAATGCAGTCGATGATCTAGAGTACAGTATATACATATGCATATGAGATGAATAATGTAGGGTAAGTAACATTATATAAGGTAGCATTGTTTAAAGTGGCTAGTGATATATTCACATCATTTCCCATTATTAAAGTGGCTGGAGTTGGGTCAGTGTCAATGACAGTGTGTTGGCAACAGCCACTCAATGTTAGTGGTGGCTGTTTAACAGTCTGATGGCCTTGAGATAGAAGCTGTTTTCAGTCTCTCGGTCCCAGCTTTGATGCACCTGTACTGACCTCGCTTTCTGGATGATAGCGGGGTGAACAGGCAGTGGTTCGGGTGGTTGATGTCCTTGATGATCTTTATGGCCTTCCTGTAACATCGGGTGGTGTAGGTGTCCTGGAGGGCAGGTAGTTTGCCCCCGGTGATGCGTTGTGCAGACCTCACTACCCTCTGGAGAGCCTTACGGTTGAGGGCGGAGCAGTTGCCGTACCAGGCGGTGATACAGCCCGCCAGGATGCTCTCGATTGTGCAGCTCTCGACAACAACCCCCCCACTGGGGAAGCAGGCAGTGGATTACTCATCCCCGTCACAACAGACCCTGCAGGCAGCAGACAAGGAGGAAACATCCTCACAGCTCACCAAACAAGACAAAGGCAGCATCCAATTAGATCTCTCGAAAAAAAACACCAGCCACTAAAGCTCCATCCACTCCATCAGAGAATGTCCCATCATCCTCCCTTTCACAGGAAGAGGGCATCTCAGTATCTGAGAGAGCTAAGACTCTGGTAGCCAGGTCTGTGTCTGTTGGGCTCACCGGGTTGGCACCAAGAGAGTCCAGGCTTAGCAGGTTCCTGAATGACCCAACGGACCTGCAGAGGCTGGCCAAGGCCCGGAAGCTCAGAGAACTGCTGAAACAGGAGATGAACAAGGAAAAGGTGAGATTGGTTTCAGTCTCACTGATTTTCTTTAGTTCACAGATTAAGGCTTGATAATGTAATATTGTGAAGCTAACACATGATGCATGTTTGATAGCACAGACTGCAGAGAATGTAGGATTATTATTGCAAATTGATAGGTTAAGTGAAGCACTTAGTGTACCTCCAACACATACAGTTGAAGTCGGAAGTTTACATACACTTAGGTTGGAGTCATTAAAACTAGTTTTTCAACCACTCCACAGATTTCTTGTTAACAAACTATAGTTTTGGCAAGTCGGTTAGGACATCTACTTTGTGCATGATAGTAATTTTTACAACAATTGTTTACAGACAGATTATTTCACTTATAATTCACTGTATCACAATTCCAGTGGGTCAGAAGTTTACATACACTAAGTTGACTGTGCCTTTAAACAGCTTGGAAAATTCCAGAAAATCATGTCATGGCTTTAGAAGCTTCTGATAGGCTAATTGATGCCTAAAGGTACCACGTTCATCTCTACAAACAATAGTACGCAAGTATAAACACCATGGGACCACGCAGCCGTCATACCGCTCAGGGGGGAGACGCGTTCTGTCTCCTAGAGATGAACGTACTTTGGTGCGAAAAGTCCAAATCAATCCCAGATCAACAGCAAAGGACCTTGTGAAGATGCTGGAGGAAACGGGTACAAAAGTATCTATATCCACAGTAAAACAAGTCCTATATTGACATAACCTGAAAGGCCGCTCAGCAAGGAAGAAGCCACTGCTCCAAAATCGCCATAAAAAAACGCAGGCTACGGTTTGCAACTGCACATGGGGGACAAAGATCATACTTTTTGTAGAAATGTCCTCTGGTCTGATGAAACAAAAATAGAACTGTTTGGCCATAATGACCATCGTTATGTTTGGAGGAAAAAGGGGGAGGCTTGCAAGCCGAAGAACACCATCCCAACCTTGAAGCACAGGGGTGGCAGCATCATGTTGTGGGGGTGCTTTGCTGCAGGAGGAACAGGGGCACTTCACAAAATAGATGGCATCACGAGGCAGGAAAATTATGTGGATATATTGAAGCGACATCAAGACATCAGTCAGGAAGTTAAAGCTTGGTCGCAAATGTGTCTTCCAAATGGACAATGACCCCAAGCATACTTCCAATGTTGTGGAAAAATGGCTTAAGGACAACAAAGTCAAGGTATTGAAGTGGCCATCACAAAGCCCTGACCTCAATCCTGTAGAAAATGTGTGGGCAGAACTGAGAAGGCGTGTGCGATCAAGGAGGCCTACTAACCTGACTCAGTTACACCAGCCCTGTCAGGAGGAATGGGCCAAAATTCACCCAACTTCTTGTGGGAAGCTTGTGGAAGGCTACCTGAAACGTTTGACCCAAGTTAAACAATTTAATGGCAATACACTCAATTAGTATTTGGTAGCATGTAAACTTCTGACCTACTGGGAATGTGGTGAAATAAATAAAAGCTGAAATAAATCATTCTCTCTACTATTATTCTGACATTTCACATTCTTAAAATTAAAGTGGTGACACTAACTGACCTAAAACAGACTTTTTTACTAGGATTAAATGTCAGGGATTATGAAAAACGGAGTTTAAATGTAGTTGGCTAAGGTGTCTGGAAACTTCCGACTTCAACTGTACAATGTCTATATTAGAGGTAGGCAATTTCCATGGGGGTGGGGGCCACAAAAAAACAGAACTCATCATGAGGGGCTGCAGTGGCTCATGGGTCTGCTAGTCTAATTTACCAATCTAAAACAAATGTTGCTGACATGGGCTAATCGAGTGCCTGCTGATGCATGAATGGGAATACAGCCATGCATCAGTTGGTCACAGATACCTTAAAAGGGTAAGGGTGTGGATAGGGTTGCACATTTTGGGGAATATTCAGAGATGGAAACTTTCCGTGGGAATTAATGGAAATATATGCAAATTAATATTACTACCATTTAAATGTAGATGTTTCTTGCATTGGCTAAATTTACCATATCACATGGAGACAGAAACATAAACCTTTTACCTTATCACAAGTGGACATAATTGCGAATGATTAAACCCTCCAATAGAAAAAACAAAACAATTTAGTCACAAATTGATCTTTAATTAAATGAGTTGACTCTTCACATGGGATGATTTCTCTGAACAACAAAAGAAAGGGAATATTGAATGATCCCCAATGATCCATCGCATCTCCCAAAAACGTTTTCAACATACATCTGTAAAATAATAGTCTATAAACTAAAGCTTTGGTTGTCTTCCTCTCAGCCTTCCATCATGTCTTCTCCCTGGACCTCCTCAATGTCCACCTCTTGAACATCAGACTCCAACCTTGTTGAGGATGGCTCGTTGTCAGGCTCAAGAATCCTCACATTTGCCCGGATGGCCAACAATTTTTCAACTCTTGTATTGGTCAGCCTGTTGGTGCTTTGGTGTGTGTTCCCAAACAAGGACCAGTTGCGCTCTGAGGCGGTGGGATTTAGAGACAACAGGGGAAAGAGCCTGTGAGCATCAGAGGTGAACCAGTTGCATACACAGGTCGAGCAAGACATTCATCAGCATTTCTCTGACTATGTTCCTATATTGAGTCAAGAAAATGTCTGATTCCAGGAGGACCATGAGCTGTTGATATCGATAAGGTGTCTTTTTGCCAGTCCTGTCTGGTCCAGCAACGGTGGGTTTGTGCCCATAAGCGATGTTGTTGCCGGTGAGGACATGCCTTACAATAGGCCTACTGATAGAGGAATTCTAAATTCCTTTATGCTTTAATTGCCAAAATCAATTAGCACTCATTTCTAATTCATTAATGAATTGTAAGTTCATTAATTATGCATGAAGTAGATCGAGACCAGTCTTAAAAGCCAGGTAAAGAGCGTTTAATTCCAGAGAGTACTGAATGCTTACACACATTTCCACAGGTTATAAACTGAAAATGACGTCAGCGTTTTCCAAACGTTCCGTTTCACAAACAGAGGGCCCCTCTAGCTCTCAAGCCTCCGCGTTATCAGCACGAAGTCAAGGCCAGTCAGCATAAATCAACATTCCCGACCATTTGGAGATGGCCCGTTCCCACCACCTGGAGATTTGTACAACTGAATGAACTAAGGAACATACCTACATTGTTACTAACTCCTGACTACATTATATACAATTGGGAAAGGGAGCAAGAGGGAAAACTCACATGTACAGTACATTATAGCATTTGGACTAGTCAGTTTCTGATTGGAATGTATACATAATTAGTCATTTCAACCATATTTTCCTCTATCACCTACAAGCCCTCATTCCAGCCTCTTCTCAGCCTATTGAGGACAGTCTGAGCACTGATGGAGGGATTGTGCATTCCTGGTGTAACTCGGACAGCTGTTGCCATCCTGTTACTGTCCCGCAGATGTGTTGTTCTGATGTACCGATCCTGTGCAGGTGTGGTTAAACTTGGTCTGCCACTGCGAGGACGATCAGATCTCCCCTTCCTGTCTCCCTGTAGTGCTCTTTTAGGCTTCTCACAGTATGGACATAGCAATTTATTTCCC
The DNA here is from genome assembly GCF_034236695.1 of Oncorhynchus nerka. Taxonomy (NCBI): domain Eukaryota; kingdom Metazoa; phylum Chordata; class Actinopteri; order Salmoniformes; family Salmonidae; genus Oncorhynchus; species Oncorhynchus nerka. Next base: position 88,291,839 of record NC_088417.1, read on the forward strand.
TGGCCACATCTGCAGTCCTCATGCCTCCTTGCAGCATGCCTAAGGCATGTTCACGCAGATGAGCAGGGACCCTGGGCATCTTTCTTTTGGTGTTTTTCAGAGTCTGTAGAAAGGCCTCTTTAGTGTCCCAAGTTTTCATAACTGTGACCTTAATTGCCTACCGTCTGTAAGCTGTTAGTGTCTTAAAAACCATTCCACATGTGTTTGTTCATTAATTGTTTTGGTTTATTGAACAAGCATGGGAAACAGTATTTAAACAATGAAGATCTGTGAAGTCATTTGGATTTTTACAAATTATCTTTGACAGACAGGGTCTTGAAAAAGGGACATTTCTTTTTTTGCTGAGTTTAGTAGCCTAGAGATTCTCAGTTAAATCAGTGGTTGCTGTCACTATTTCCAGATGCTAGATGGCAGCAAAGTAATCTGTCAAGATAATAATAATCATATAATGTTTCCATTTTAAAGATATCTCTTTATTGCTCCACTGTATATAACCGTGTAATGTTTTCAATGTGCAGAAACTGAGGAAAGCCAAGGTGTGTTTGAGTGAATATAAGCTGGATCCCTCTAAAATGACCATGAGCGATCTTCTATACTACCTGCCTGATACCAATAACGTAAAGTTATATATAGGCTACCTTCCGTGTGGGTCCTATACAGTATAATCTGTGTTAAGAGAGTTTTTCTGAGCCCTAAAACCCCTGTGTTGTGTGTTCCTACCAGGTCCTATCTGGAAGAGGAACAGAGGGAGAACCAGACTGTTCTGCCGCTCACCCACCCAAGAGAAGTAGGCAGATTACAATGGAAGTGGAATAGATCACACAATATAAAGAGGTGTGCTATGCTGTTTAACCCAACTTAAACAACCATCTCTGTCCCCCACAGGTCCCCTGCGAGGCCCCCAATGCCAGAGGCCCCGGCTGAGACAGCAAGCCAGAGGGATGAAGATGAGGATGATGATGACGCTGACGATGGGGTGATTGTGCCGCGAGTGAGGGTGGCAGAGGACGGGTCTCTGATCATCGATGAGGAGAGGTCAGTGTTTAAAGAAGCTTTCTATGGTTCCTTTTGACTTCAATAGCCACTTGCCCGTTATCATGACTTATCAGTGTGAGCCATGTTACCTGACTTGGTGTGGGTGTGTCCTCCAGTTTGACGATAGAGGTCCTGAGGCAGAAAGGGCCAAATCCACCTGATGATGGAGACCCGATCTTTGAGCGTGGCTCCACAACCACCTACTCTAGCTTTAGGAAAGGGACATACGTCAAACCCTGGTGCAACAAAGGTACAGTATGACAACCACTTGGTATCTGATGTGTACTCCCACATCATGCACAACTAGGCAATCTGTATTTGTTTCTGCACATTGAAACCAAAAGTCTTACTTAAACCAAAGGTGTGTGTTTCATCAGAGACAGACATGTTCTTCCTGGCTATCAATATGGTGGGAACAGACTTCTCTATGATTGGACAGCTGTTTCCTCACCGCGGTCGCATTGAGATCAAGGTATATATTACCTGTATACACTATGATAGTCTCAATATTTCCTGTATACAATAGAATATTCTAAATTATTAGCCTCATAAGAAATCACTGATATTAAGATATTTGCTTTACTCATCAAATACTGTAGGTTGGGCTGTATCACTTTAAAACTGTACTAGGCATGGTTGTGTTACTGCAGGTTTATCATTTGGTCTCCTGGTTTTTTATCTTTCAGAACAAGTTCAAGAAAGAGGAGAGAGCAAACAGCTGGAGGATAGACAAGGCCTTCAGTAATTTTGGAAAACTATTTTATCAGAAGCATATTACTATACTTAGTCATTATAGATGGGATTGGGGAATCAAACGCATTATGGTATTTTCTCTGTTCAGAGGAGAGGCGTAGGCTGGATCTGGAGTTCTTCACTAGCCTCTTGGAGAAGATCTTGGGCATCGAGGCGAAAAGTAACAAAAACAACAAGTCCCCCACGGAGAAGAAAATGATCAAGAAAAATAAGAGAAAACCAAAAGGTAACTAAATACATTTCCTTGTCTACTTCGTATTGGTCGTGTAGGGAGTTCCACCACAAGTCAATGCCTGAATTTCATCTCATATGGCATCTCTCACCCATGTTATCTGGTGAAAGTGATGTGATTTCTTGGTCATAGTTCATATTAAGAGGGTAGTAATGTCTTCAACCTCACTCACTAGCCATCCTTGCGTTCTGTATGGGGCTCAATATCTCTCTGCTCTCTCTCCATCAGAAAATAAAGCAGTGAATCAGCTGAGTGACGTGGAGGAGGAGAGGTCCGATCCGGAGATGGACAGCGACGAGGTGGAGGGAGAGAAGGAGAACGTCTCTAACGTAGGGACCACACCTGCCGCTGACGCCACCACCCCCAAGAGAAAACGCAAAAGGAAGGATGGAGGAGAGTCCTCCCCTAAAAAAGCAACGTATGGAAAGAAAAAGAAGAGCAGCAACCTGATAACAAGTGATCAAGGTGCAGTAGAACCACCATGTTTTCAGAAGTGCTTTTCACAGTAGCCATGTAACTAAATTAAAATACACAATATCTAGTAACTTAGGATCTTGTCTTATTTACTGACATTGTTGTGTCCTCTGCTTCCTCAGAAGAGGCTGGAGTACCAGAAGGTGAAGTACCTGAGGACCAGTCACCTGCTGAAAGGTAACATGTGCAGTTTGGAAACAATTTCACTATAGGATAGGAAACACGTGTTACTTGCTGAGATATCTCTATAATGTATTTTTGTATTAGTTCAAAGCAAGCAGAAGGGCCAGTGGAAGGAGACAAGGGTCATGTGGAGATCAAACCAGTCCAGCTGTCCCGTGGTCGACCCCAGAGACCTCTCCCTAACCTGGGGAGGAAGTGGGGCCAGAGAGGCCTGCATCCCAAGACCAAGCCTAAAGATAAGGATAAAGATGGGCCCATACCTGTGGAGGAGGAGAACACTGAAGAAGGAGTTTCTAAGGAACAGGTTGGTCTTTGTGTTGGGAGGGAAACCTAATTTTAGACAGAAAATAGAGCTTATATTCTTGTCAACATCATCGTAGATAGAAATGTTCCTGTGGTCATATCATATTTCAGGGCGGCAGATAGCTTAGCGGTTACAGCGTTGGGCTAGTAACCCTTGAGCAAGACACTTAACCCTAATATGCTCCAGGAGCTCCGTACTACTATGGCTGACCCTGTAAAACAACCCATTTCCCTGCATCTATCTGGTGTATGTGACAATAAAACATATAAACTGAGTGTACAAAACATTAAGAAGACCTTCCTAATATTGAGTTGCACCCCTTTAGCCCTCAGAACAGCCTCAATTCATAAGGGGATTGGACTACAAGGTGTCGACAGTGTTCCACAGGGATGCTGGCCCATGTTGACTCCAATGCTTCCCACAGTTGTTTCAAGTTGGCTGGATGTCCATTGGGTGGTGGACCATTGTTAATACACACGGGAAACTGTTGAGTGTGAAAAACCCAGCAGTGTTGCAGTTCTTGACCCATAACCGGTGCGCCTGGCACCTTCTACCATACCCCATTCAAAGGCACTTCAGTCTTTTGTCTTGCCCATTCACCCTCTAAATCGCACACATACACAATCCATGTCTCAATTGTTTCAAGGCTTAAAATCCTTCTTTAATAATATCCTCTTAAAGATCTGACCCTTTTTTAAAAATTTTCGCCTAAAATGACATACCCAAATCTAACTGCCTGTAGCTCACGACCTGAAGCAGAGATATTCTTGATACTATTTGAAAGGAAACACTTTGAAGTTTGTGGAAATGTGAAATTAATGTAGGAGAATATAACACATTAGATCTGTTAAAAGATAATGCAAACAAAAAACATGCACTTTCAATTTTTTACCTATCATTCTGAAATGCAAGAGAAAGGCCATAATATCATATAGGAGTTTAGGAGCAATTCAGATTTTGGCCACCAGATGACAGCAGTGTGTGTGCAAAGTTGTGCAACACTGCACAATATTTTCTATCAAGTCTGGCCGAATGTGCCGAATTGGTCAATTTATACATCTTCAAGTACATAACTATAGAGAACATACAAAAATGAAGTTTACACACTCCCAGGAATGTCATACATGATGGATCATTAGCTTCCCTACTGAAAAAAACACATCTAGATGGCCGGGCGGGGTGGGTGTGGAGCCAGAGACAGCAGTTGGGTCAAACTGCAGAACCCAGTCTCTACATTTGAATATCAAAAATGATTTTATCAAACAACACTATCAGACACTCAGAATGATAAATCAGAGCAAGATTACTGAATATAAGTACATGACTTACCTTCAGAGGGTAATGTATCAAACCAGTTGCCGTGATAGTTTTTTGTTGTTGTGCACTCTCCTCAAACAATACCATGGCATTTCACTGTAAATTGGACAGTGCAGTTAGATTAACAATAATTTAAGTTTGTTGTTACTTACAACGTCATTCTAGTCACATTAGCGCACGTTAGCAACAACCGTCCCGGTATAGGGACACCGATCCAACAACCGTCCCGGTATAGGGACACCGATCCAACAACCGTCCCGTATAGGGACACCGATCCAACAACCGTCCCGGTATAGGGACACCGATCCAACAACCATCCCGGTATAGGGACACCGATCCAACAACCGTCCCGGTGTAGGGACATCGATCCAACAACCGTCCCGGTGTAGGGACACCGATCCAACAACCGTCCCGGTATAGGGACACCGATCCAACAACCGTCCCGGTATAGGGACACCGATCCAACAACCGTCCCGGTATAGGGACACCGATCCAACAACAGTCCCGGTGTAGGGACACCGATCCAACAACCGTCCCGGTATAGGGACACCGATCCTACGGGATCTTTAAGAGGTTTTAACATGTCTTCTCCCCTTCATCTACACTGATTGAAGTGGATTTAACAGTGACATCAATAAGGGATCATAGGCTTCACCTGGATTCACCTGGTCAGTCTATATCGTGGAGGCAGCTCTGCAGAGTCGTCACTAACTGCCACAGTCATAAAAATCAGATTTTAAACCTAACCTAAACCACACTGCTAACCCTAATGCCTAACCCTAACCTTAAATTAAGACCATAAAGCTCATTTTTGTTTTAATGAAATTTAGCAATAGAGCCAATTTTGACATTGCAGCTCACACACAATTGTTTATATTCTTTAATCCAAGATGGCGTAGCAGTAAGTCGTCCTGTCCCTGTATATATCGCTTATTTTTCGTTTTTTTTACATATTTTTCTTCGCATACCTCTTTAAAAACATTTTGCTAAACCTAAGCTTCCAAATACTCTCCTGCAACCCGCCTCACCCAATGTAGCTATTTTTCCTAAAGTATTTATATTTACTGAACCGAACCCTCAACTGAAGCTAGCCAGCTAACCACCAGCTATGCTAGCGGTCTTCAGCTAACCGGTCATCAGCTAACCTTTAGCCCGGAAAGCTCTCGCCAGTTCGAACAACGCGACTCTAACCAGAGCACAACGGACCTATTTATTTTTCATCCCCGGATTCCCACCGCAAACGGAACATTTTTTAGCTGGATCTTCACAACTAGCTATCTAGCTAAACTGCAACCCCGGATGATTACCCCTGGCTAGCGTTTCCACCCACTTAGCCTGAAGCTAGCCTGGCCAGAGCACCTGTAGCATACTCCTGGGCTACAATACCCGGGCCCACGACCGGTCTATCGATGTCACCGCATGAAGAGGAATAAACAGACTCACCCCATCGCGACGTCCCCCAAAGGCTAACTCTCTAGCCCTCGCTATCTCCCTGCTTGCTAATTCGGCCTGCTAACTGCTAGCTTGTCTAGCTCCGGTCCGCTAACTGCTACCTTGTCTAGCCCGGGCCTACGAACTGTTAGCTTGTTAGCACAGGCCTGCTAACCGTCTGAATCACCGCGTCCCAAACACTCTCTGGACCCATATTTACTTTCTATCTCTTTTTGATTTTTAATTTGTTTATACCTTCCGGAAACCTGCCTCACCCAATGTGATACGGAATCGCTATTATGTTTTATTTTTTAGAACACACTCAAGAACCTCCAGACGCTAACCAGCTAACTAGCTACAAGCTATTTAGTCATTGTTAGTTTTTTAACCTGGATAACACTCGCCAGTCCAGCTTCCCTGCCCATCCACCGCTGCCCCCTGGACACTGATCTCTTGGCTACATAGCTGACGCACGCTGGACTGTCCATTAATCACGGTACTCCATTCTGCTTGTTTGTTTTATCTGTCGGCCCCGTTGCCTAGTCAACGCCATTTTACCTGCTGTTTGTTGTGCTAGCTGATTAGCCTCGCCTACTGTTTTAGCTAGCTTTCCCAATTCAACACCTGTGATTACTGTATGCCTCGCTGTATGTCTCTCTCAAATGTCAATATGCCTTGTATACTGTTGTTCAGGTTAGTTACCATTGTTTTAGTTCACAATAGAGCCCCTAGTTCCACTCTTCATACCCCTGTTACCTCCTTTGTCCCACCCCCAACACATGCGGTGACCTCACCCATTACAACCAGCACGTCCAGAGATACAACCTCTCTCATCATCACCCAGTGCCTGGGCTTACCTCCGCTGTACCCGCACCCCACCATACCCCTGTCTGCGCATTATGCCCTGAATATATTCTACCATGCCCAGAAACCTGCTCCTCTTATTCTCTGTCCCCAACGCTCTAGGCGACCAGTTTTGATAGCCTTTAGCCGCACCCTCATACTACTCCTTCTCTGTTCCGCGGGTGATGTGGAGGTAAACCCAGGCCCTGCATGTCCCCAGGCACCCTCATTTGTTGACTTCTGTGATCGAAAAAGCCTTGGTTTCATGCATGTCAACATCAGAAGCCTCCTCCCTAAGTTTGTTTTACTCACTGCTTTAGCACACTCTGCTAACCCTGATGTCCTTGCCGTGTCTGAATCCTGGCTCAGGAAGGCCACCAAAAATTCAGAGATTTACATACCCAACTATAACATCTTCCGTCAAGATAGAACTGCCAAAGGGGGAGGAGTTGCAGTCTACTGCAGAGATAGCCTGCAAAGTAATGTCATACTTTCCAGGTCCATACCCAAACAGTTCGAACTACTAATTTTGAAAATGACTCTCTCCAGAAATAAATCCCTCACTGTTGCCGCCTGCTACCGACCACCCTCAGCTCCCAGCTGTGCCCTGGACACCATTTGTGAATTGATCGCCCCCCATCTAGCTTCAGAGTTTGTTCTGTTAGGTGACCTAAACTGGGATATGCTTAACACCCCGGCAGTCCTACAATCTAAGCTAGATGCCCTCAATCTCACTCAAATCATCAAGGAACCCACCAGGTACAACCCTAACTCTGTAAACAAGGGCACCCTCATAGACGTCATCCTGACCAACTGGCCCTCCAAATACACCTCCACTGTCTTCAACCAGGATCTCAGCGATCACTGCCTCATTGCCTGTATCCGCCACGGAGCCGCAGTCAAACGACCACCCCTCATCACTGTCAAACGCTCCCTAAAACACTTCTGTGAGCAGGCCTTTCTAATCGACCTGGCCCGGGTATCCTGGAAGGACATTGACCTCATCCCGTCAGTTGAGGATGCCTGGTCATTCTTTAAAAGTAACTTCCTCACCATTTTAGATAAGCATGCTCCGTTCAAAAAATGCAGAACCAAGAACAGATACAGCCCTTGGTTCACTCCAGACTTGACTGCCCTCGACCAGCACAAAAACATCCTGTGGCGGACTGCAATAGCATCGAATAGTCCCCGTGATATGCAACTGTTCAGGGAAGTCAGGAACCAATACACGCAGTCAGTCAGGAAAGCTAAGGCCAGCTTCTTCAGGCAGAAGTTTGCTTCCTGTAGCTCCAACTCCAAAAAGTTATGGGACACTGTGAAGTCCATGGAGAACAAGAGCACCTCCTCCCAGCTGCCCACTGCACTGAGGCTAGGTAACACGGTCTCCACCGATAAATCCATGATTATCGAAAACTTCAATAAGCATTTCTCAACGGCTGGCCATGCCTTCCGCCTGGCTACTCCAACCTCGGCCAACAGCTCCACCCCCCCCCCCCGCAGCTCCTCGCCCAAGCCTATCCAGGTTCTCCTTTACCCAAATCCAGATAGCAGATGTTCTGAAAGAGCTGCAAAACCTGGACCCGTACAAATCAGCTGGGCTTGACAATCTGGACCCTCTATTTCTGAAACTATCCGCCGCCATTGTCGCAACCCCTATTACCAGCCTGTTCAACCTCTCTTTCATATCGTCTGAGATCCCCAAGGATTGGAAAGCTGCCGCAGTCATCCCCCTCTTCAAAGGGGGAGACACCCTGGACCCAAAATGTTATAGACCTATATCCATCCTGCCCTGCCTATATAAGGTCTTCGAAAGCCAAGTCAACAAACAGGTCACTGACCATCTCGAATCCCACCGTACCTTCTCCGCTGTGCAATCTGGTTTCCGAGCCGGTCACGGGTGCACCTCAGCCACACTCAAGGTACTAAACGATATCATAACCGCCATCGATAAAAGACAGTACTGTGCAGCCGTCTTCATCGACCTTGCCAAGGATTTCGACTCTGTCAATCACCATATTCTTATCGGCAGACTCAGTAGCCTCGGTTTTTCGGGATGACTGCCTTGCCTGGTTCACCAATTACTTTGCAGACAGAGTTCAGTGTGTCAAATCGGAGGGCATGCTGTCCGGTCCTCTGGCAGTCTCTATGGGGGTGCCACAGGGTTCAATTCTCGGGCCGACTCTTTTCTCTGTATATATCAATGATGTTGCTCTTGCTGCGGGCGATTCCCTGATCCACCTCTACGCAGACGACACCATTCTATATACGTTCGGCCCGTCATTGGACACTGTGCTATCTAACCTCCAAACGAGCTTCAATGCCATACAGCACTCCTTCCGTGGCCTCCAACTGCTCTTAAACGCTAGTAAAACCAAATGCATGCTTTTCAACCGATCGCTGCCTGCACCCGCATGCCCGACTAGCATCACCACCCTGGATGGTTCCGACCTTGAATATGTGGGCATCTATAAGTACCTAGGTGTCTGGCTAGACTGCAAACTCTCCTTCCAGACTCATATCAAACATCTCCAATCGAAAATCAAATCAAGAGTCGGCTTTCTATTCCGCAACAAAGCCTCCTTCACTCACGCCGCCAAGCTTACCCTAGTAAAACTGACTATCCTACCGATCCTCGACTCGGCGATGTCATCTACAAAATGGCTTCCAACACTCTACTCAGCAAACTGGATGCAGTCTATCACAGTGCCATCCGTTTTGTCACTAAAGCACCTTATACCACCCACCACTGCGACTTGTATGCTCTAGTCGGCTGGCCCTCGCTACATATTCGTCGCCAGACCCACTGGCTCCAGGTCATCTACAAGTCCATGTTAGGTAAAGCTCCGCCTTATCTCAGTTCACTGGTCACGATGGCAACACCCATCCGTAGCACGCGCTCCAGCAGGTGTATCTCACTGATCATCCCTAAAGCCAACTGTAATGAATTCCGAAGAGGAGAGGTGAAACGGATCAGAGGACCAATATGCGGCGTGGTAAGTGTCCATGGTTCTTTTTTAATACGTTAAGATACACATGAACAACTGACTACAACAAACAAGAAATGTGAAACTCAAAACAGTCCTATCTGGTGCAAACACAGAGACAGGAATAATCACCCACAAACACACAGTGAAACCCAGGCTACCTAAGTATGATTCTCAATCAGAGACAACTAATGACACCTGCCTCTGATTGAGAACCATACTAGGCCGAAACATAGAAATACTCAAATCATAGAAAAACAAACATAGACTGCCCACCCAACTCACGCCCTGACCATACTAACTAATACAAAACACAGGAAATAAAGGTCAGAACGTGACACCAACACCTCATTTGGCCGCCTTTCGTTCCAGTACTCTGCTGCCTGTGACTGGAACAAACTGCAAAAATCGCTGAAGTTGGAGACTTTTATCTCTCTCACCAACTTCAAACATCAGCTATCTGAGCAGCTAACCGATCGCTGCAGCTGTACATAGTCTATTGGTAAATAGCCCACCCATTTTCACCTACCTCATTCCCATACTGTTTTTATACTGTTTTTATTTATTTACTTTTCTGCTCTTTTGCACACCAATATCTCTACCTGTACATGACCATCTGATAATTTATCACTCCAGTGTTAATCTGCAAAATTGTAATTATTCGCCTACCTCCTCATGCCTTTTGCACACATTGTATATAGACTCGCCCTTTTTTTTCTACTGTGTTATTGACTTGTTAATTGTTTACTCCATGTGTAACTCTGTGTTGTCTGTTCACACTGCTATGCTTTATCTTGGCCAGGTCGCAGTTGCAAATGAGAACTTGTTCTCAACTAGCCTACCTGGCTAAATAAAGGTGAAATAAAATAAAAAATAAAAAATAAAAAAAATATTTTCCTTATTCATTTAAAACATTTGTAACGCTCTATCAACTCAGATAGTACTGTCCAACCTCTACTTTAACTCACTTTCAGGTTGATAAAGCTGCTTCCTCGAAAGTCAGTCAAAAGAAGAAGGAGAAAGCTGATGATGTTTCTTCATCTGAGGAAGAGGAGGAAGAAGCCAACGATTAAACTCATCAAATCCACCAGGTAGGTACAGTTGAAGTCAGAAGTTTACATACACTTAAGTTGGAGTCACTAAAACTCGTTTTTCAACCACTCCACAAATTTCTTGTTAACTGACTTGCCTAGTTAAATAAAGGTATATAAAAAAAATGATGCCATCTATTTTGTGAAGTGCACCAGTCCCTCCTGCAGCAATTCACCCCAACAACATGATGCTGCCATCCCCGTGCTTCACGGTTGGGATGGTGTTCTTCGGCTTGCAAGCCTCCCCCTTTTTCCTCCAAACATAACGATGGTCATTATGGCCAAACAGTTCTATTTTTGTTTCATCAAACCAGAGGACATTTCTCCAAAAAGTACAATCTTTGTCCCCATGTGCAGTTGCAAACCATAGTCTGGCTTTTTTATGGTGGTTTTGGAGCAGTGGCTTCTTCCTTGCTGAGCGGCCATTTATGTCGATATAGGACTCGTTTTACTGTGGATATAGATAATTTTGTACCCGTTTCCTCCAGCATCTTCACAAGGTCCTTTGCTGTTGTTCTGGGATTGATTTGCACCTTTCGCACCAAAGTGCGTTCATCTCTAGGAGACAGAGCGCATTTCCTTCCTGAGCGGTATGATGGCTACGTGGTCCCATGGTGTTTATACTTGCGTACTATTGTTTGTACAGATGAACATGGTACCTTCAGGCCATTGGTAAAATGCTTCCAAGGATGAACCAGACTTGTGGAGGTCTACAATTCTTTTTCTGAGGTCTTGGCTGATTTCTTTAGATTTTCCCATGATGTCAAGCAAACAGGCAATTATGTTAATTTGCCCATCAGAAGCTTCTAAAGCCATGCCATCATTTTCTGGAATTTTCCAGGCTGTTTTAAGGCACAGTCAACTTAGTGTATGTAAACTTCTGACCCACTGGAATTGTGATACAGTGAATTATACGTGAAATAATCTGTCTGTAAACAATTGTTGGAAAAATGTCATGCACAAAGTAGATGTCCTAACAGACTTTCCAAAACTATAGTTTGTTAAGAACAAAATCATATTTTCAATGACGGCCTAGGAACAGTGGGTTAACTGCCTGTTCAGGGGCAGAACGACAGATTTGTACCTTGTCAGCTTGGGGATTTGAACTTGCAACCTTCCGGTTACTAGTCGAACGCTCTAACCACTAGGCTACCCTGCAGCCCCATTATGTGTATGAAAATGGTATATTGAAGCAACATGTCAAGACATCAGTTAAAGCTTTGTCGCAAATGGGTCTTCCAAATGGACAATGACCCCAAACATGCTTCCAAAGTTGTGGCAAAATGGCTTTAGGACAACAAAGTCAAGGAATTGGCGTGGCCATCACAAAGCCCTGACCTCAATCATATAGAAAATCTGAAAAAGCACATGCGAGCAAGGAGGCCGATAAAACTGATTCAGTTACACAAGCTCTGTCTGGAGGAATGGGCCAAAATTCACCCAACTTCTTGTGGGAAGCTTGTAGAAAGCTACCTGAAACGTTTGACCCAAGTTAAAAAATTTACAGGCAATGCTACCAAATATTAGTTGAGTGTATGTAAACTTCTGACCCACTGGGAATGTGATGAAAGAAATAAAAGCTGAAATAAATCATTTTCTCTACTATTATTCTGACATTTCACATTCTTAAAATGAAGTGGTGATCTCAACTGACCTAAGACAGGGAATTTTTACTATGTTTCGATGTCAGGAATTGTGAAAAACTGGGTTTAAATCTATTTGACTAAGGTGTATGTAAACTTCCAACTTCAACTGTGCATATATATATATTTATATATATATACACACACACACAAGGTCACAGCCATGGATTTTAATGGGCAATCTAACTGTTTGTTTGTGTATTTCAGGTATGGTAGAATACCCCAAAAGATACAGCTCCTGAATTACCCTGCAAATGAGGAGGGGGACTTGCCCTCTGACTCTGCCCCTGCTCCTGCCTCAAACGGATCCCCCTCCACTTCCTCCTCATCTATCAAGCTGAAAGCCAAACCAAGGGCCAAAATCAAACCTGGCCCCGCCCTGCCAGGTAGGAAGGTCCAATCAGCGGCCCGGAAACCCAAGCTGATGACCCTGAGGGCATCAGAGAACAGAAAGAGGAGGCACAGGACCAGGAGGACCACCACAATCCCACAAGTGTCTGGGAGGAGAACCAGGTGTCCGCGTTTGTTCCTATGAGCCTTCGCTCGCCACAACTCATCGCCACAGAGGTTGAGGAGACCATGGAGGAGGTGAGAGTGGTGACACACATACCATTTTCATACTGCTGAGTCGACATGTACAGCGCTGGAACTGTACTAGAAAGGGCAAGGTGAATATTAAATATCAACTCCAGCACAGTGCGATATAGATTGGCTCAATGGTGTGAAAGGGGTGACAAGAGTCTACAGTCCTGGGGATGTAAATCTTCTCATAATGGATTCACCTATGTATTTTTAGTTATTTTTTTGGGTTAATTTACACTGATTGGAAAAGTATTTAGACCCCTTGACTTTTTCCACATTTTGTTGCGTTACAGCCATATTCTAAAATGGATTAAATAGTTTTTTCCCCTCATCAATCTACACACAATACCCCATAATGACAAATCTGCCATACCCCCACTGGTTTACCTATTCATTCACTCTCTGACTTGCTCTTCACAAAGCTGTTTTAGTTATCTTAAACTTTTAAATGCACCACAATCTTCCCTCTGTATGTATTTTTATTAGTTTATTATCAGTTTTATCATGCATGATTTTCCATCCTTTAACCTTCCTCCCTGTCCTCCTCTCCTCCACTCACAGCTTGATATATCCACCAATCTGCCTGACGTCCTAGCTCTATCCCAGGATGCATTCTGTCCTGACTTGTCATGCGATAAAGGCGCAGGGTGAAATGGGCACAGTGCCCTGTGAACATCAGTTGGACCTGTTTGTAGTAAGTCATCATGTGCCCTGTCTTGTGTGGACAAAATGTGTTTCCCTTTTCGTCAGGAGTATTCAACTGGGGGTACTGCAGGGGGTCCACATAAAATATTATAAATAAACTGGATTTTGAAATATATATTTTTTCATGAATATGTTTTTTTTATGTCAACTTTATTTCTCAACTCCTAATATTGAGCCAATTACACTCACTGGAGTCAGTTACACTCACTGGAGTCAGTTACACTCACTGGAGTCAATTACACTCACTGGAGTCAGTTACACTCACTGGAGTCAGTTACACTCACTGGAGTCAATTACACTCACCTGGAGTCAATTACACTCACTGGAGTCAATTACACTCACTGGAGTCAGTTACACTCGCTGGAGTCAACAACACTCACTGGAGTCAGTTACACTCACTGGAGTCAGTTACACTCACTGGAGTTGGTTACACTCACTGGAGTCAATTACACTCACTGGAGTCAACAACACTCACTGGAGTCAGTTACACTCACTGGAGTCAACAACACTCACTGGAGTCAGTTACACTCGCTGGAGTCAGTTACACTCACTGGAGTCAATTACACTCACTGGAGTCAATTACACTCACTGGAGTCAATTACACTCACTGGAGTCAGTTACACTCGCTGGAGTCAACAACACTCACTGGAGTCAGTTACACTCACTGGAGTCAGTTACACTCACTGGAGTCGGTTACACTCACTGGAGTCAGTTACACTCACTGGAGTCAATTACACTCACTGGAGTCAGTTACACTCACTGGAGTCAATTACACTCACTGGAGTCAGTTACACTCGCTGGAGTCAGTTACACTCACTGGAGTCAGTTACAAACTTCTGGAGTCATTTACACTCACTGGAGTCAATTACACTCACTGGGGTCAATTACACTCACTGGAGTCAATTACACTCCTTTACACTGGAGTCAGTTACACTCGCTGGAGTCAATTACAGTCACTGGAGTCAGTTACACTCCTGGAGTCAACACTCACTGGCTTGGTTTTTGCTCACTGGAGTCAATTACAGTCACTGGAGTCAGTTACACTCACTGGAGTCTGTTACACTCACTGGAGTTCTGTTACACTCACTGGTAGTCAGTTACACTCACTGGAGTCTATTTTAGAATAACTGGAGTCGGTTACACTCACTGGAGTCAGTTACACTCACTGGAGTCAGTTACACTCACTGGAGTCGGTTACACTCACTGGAGTCAGTTACACTCACTGGAGTCAATTACACTCACTGGAGTCAGTTATACTCACTGGAGTCAGTTACACTCACTGGAGTCAATTACACTCACTGGAGTCAATAACACCCACTGGAGTCAATTACACTGGAGTAACTGACATGCTTTTTCAAAGTCTCTGCTAATAGGCTACCAGTCAATAGGCTACCAGTGTGGCAAGTGCTGCTGGTAGCTTTTTTTTGCCAGCACATTGCTAACCTCTGTTTAACCAGCTAAACAGCTACTTCTGGCAGAAATGTGTCTGGAGTTACTTTTCTAGCTAAAGGTTTGTAGTTTGGACCTACAGCATACCTCCTCTTCCAATTATTATGTGGGGAGGTCAAAATAGTTTTTCATTGTCTACCAAATCTATTCATTTTTAAATGTTGATTACTTCTCCTTGCCATTATCATTCACCTAATGATAAGACAAGACGTGAAAAAATATGATTTTGCTAATGTATGATGGCAAGGTTGAAGACCCCTCCTATACAGTGCCTTGGAAAGTATTCGGACCCCCTGATTTTTTCCACATTATGTTACGTTACAACCTTATTCTAAAATGTATTTAAAAGATAAAATTCCATCATCAATCTACACACACTACCCCATAATGAAAATCAAAACAGGCTTTTAGAAATGTTCTACAAATTTAATATCACATTTACATAAGTATTCAGACCCTTTACTCAGTACTTTGTTGAAGATTTTGCACACAATGTATATAGACTCTTTTTTTCTTTTTTTCTACTGTGTTATTGACTTGTTTATTGTTTACTCCATGTGTAACTCTGTGTTGTTGTCTGTTCACACTGCTATGCTTTATCTTGGCCAGGTCGCAGTTGTAAATGAGAACTTGTTCTCAACTAGCTTACCTGGTTAAATAAAGGTGAAATAAAAAAATAAATTTAAAAAAGCACCTTTGGCAGCAAAAACAGCTTAGAGTCTTCTTGGGTATGACGCTACAAGCTTGGCACACCTGTATTTGTGGAGTTTCTCCCATTCTTCTCTGCAGATCCACTCAAGGTCTGTCAGGTTGGATGGGGAGCGTTGCTGCACAGCTATTTCCAGGTCTCTCCAGAGATGTTTGATCAGGTTCAAGTCCGGACTCTGGCTGGGCCACTCAAGGCCATTCAGAGACCTGTCCTGAAGCCACTCCTGCGTTGTCTTGGCTGTGTGCTTAGGGTCGTTGTCCTGTTGGAAGGTGAACCTTCGCCCCAGTCTGAGGTCCTGAGAGTAGGACCGTTCTGGAGCGGGTTTTCATCAAGGATCTCTCTGTACTTTGCTCCGTTCATGTTTCCCTTGATTCTGACTAATCTCCCAGTCCCTTCTGAAAAACATCCCCACAGCATGATGCTGCCACCAACATGCTTTACTGTAGGGATGGTATTGGCAAGGTGATGAGCAGTGCCTGGTTTCTTCCTGATGTGATGCTGGGCATTCAGGCCAAAGAGTTCAGTCTTGGTCTCATCAGACCAGAGAATCTTGTTCTCATGGTCTGAGAGTCCTTTAGGTCCTTTTTGGCTTCCTCCAAGCAGGCTGTCATGTGCCTTTTACTGAGGAGTGGCTTCCGTCTGGCCAATCTACCATAATGGCCTGATTGGTGGAGTGCTGCAGAGATGGTTGTCCTTCTGGAAAGTTCTCCCATCTCAACAGAGGAACTTTTGAGCTCAGTCGGAGTGACCTTCGGATTCTTGGTCATCTCCCTGACCAATGCCCTTCTCCCCCAATTGCTCAGTTTGCCCGGGCGGCCAGCTCTAGGAAGTCTTGGTGGTTCCAAACTTCTTCCATTTAAGAATGATGGAAGCCACTGTGTTGTTGGGGACCTTCAATCCTGCAGAAATGTTTTGGTACCCTTCCACATATTTATGCCTCGACACAATCCTGTCTCTGAGCTCTACAGACAATTCCTTCAACATCACGGCTTGGTTTTTGCTCTGACATGGATGATAAATGTTAACAGGATGCACCTGAGCTCAATTTCGAGTTTCATAGCGAAGGGTCTGAATACTTATGTAAATAAGGTATTTCTGTTTATTATTTGTAATAAATAATAAATCATTTAAAAAAAATCTATTTTAGAATAAGGCTGTAACGTAACAAAATGTAGAAAAAGTCAAGGGGTCAGAATACTTTCTCGAATGCGCTGAACATCACAACCATCCCTGCTTCATCCATGTTGTTATACTATGTTTTCTCATAATATCACATATGATTTATATAGCACTTTCCACAAGACCTCAGTGTTATATTGAGGTCACTGGGTCAAGCACCCACCTGGTTCAAGCACTTCAGCTATTTTGCTCCAGATTGTGGATCTCTTATGAGGACTAATGTTTTTTTGTTTTCTTCATTCTAGGATGTAATTGACTTCCTGTCTCCAGATAACATGGAAGGTTGGTTGGTCATTTCAAGAGCTGATATCTATTGCATCCTCTTAAGTAAAACAGTCAAAAACCTTTCTCCCTCTATCCACTAACTATAGAGTGTTAATTAAACAGTCTCTTCTCTTCTCCTCGGTCTGTGTTCTAGTATCTGATCTACCTCTAGTGTCTGAGGAGAGCTACAACGAGGAAGCTAGAACCTTACTGGCCATCGGCAACCTCACCCAGCTGTCTCAGGCTGCTGAGGTCTGCACTGCAGGAGCAGATGATTTCATCACTGAAGAATGTTCCAATGAGGAACAACAGTACCAGATGTCATCAGAGCCCACTGACCAATCACAAACAAGCACCATTCCTTCTGAATCTCTGACCCCTGACCATTGGGTCACTGAGGCATCACTGACTGCTGAGGATTCTGTCCCTGTTGCCACGTCAACAGCCTCTATCCCAGTCTCCAAGATATCAGCCTATGCTGCAGTCGCTATGACAACAACCACATCTGTCCCAGTCACCACGACAACAAAAATAGCCTCTGTCCCAGTCACTATGACAACAGTCTCTGTCCCAGTCACCACAACAACATCCTCTGTCCCAGTCACCACAACAACTGCCTCTGTCCCAGTCACCACAACAACATCCTCTGCCCCAGTCACCACAACGACAGCCTCTGTCCCAGTCACCACAACAACTGCCTCTGTCCCAGTCACCACAACAACTGCCTCTGTCCCAGTCACCACAACAACTGCCTCTGTCCCAGTCACCACAACAACATCCTCTGCCCCAGTCACCACAACGACAGCCTCTGTCCCAGTCACCAGGACAACCGCCTGTATTCCAGTCACCACAACAACATCCTCTGTCCCAATCACCACGACAACAGCCTCTGTCCCAATCACCACGACAACAGCCTCTGTCCCAATCACCACGACAACAGCCTCTGTCCCTGTCACCAAAATAGTCTCTGTCCCAGTCACTATGACAACAGCCTCTGTCCCAGTCACCACAACAATATCCTCTGTCCCAGTCACCAGGACAACAGCCTCTGTCCCTGTCACCACAACGACAGCCTCTGTCCCTGTCACCAGGACAACAAAAACAGTCTCTGTCCCAGTCACCACAACAACATCCTCTGTCCCAGTCACCACAACAACTGCCTCTGTCCCAGTCACCACAACAACTGCCTCTGTCCCAGTCACCACAACAACATCCTCTGCCCCAGTCACCACAACGACAGCCTCTGTCCCAGTCACCACAACAACATCCTCTGCCCCAAGTCACCACAACGACAGCCTCTGTCCCTGTCACCAGGACAACAAAAATAGCCTCTGTCCCAGTCACCACAACAACATCCTCTGTCCCAGTCACCACAACAACATCCTCTGTCCCAGTCACTACGACAACAGCCTCTGTCCCAGTCACCACAACGACAGCCTCTGTCCCAGTCACCAGGACAACCGCCTGTATTCCAGTCACCACAACAACATCCTCTGTCCCAATCACCACGACAACAGCCTCTGTCCCAATCACCACGACAACAGCCTCTGTCCCTGTCACCACAACAACAGCCTCTGTCCCTGTCACCAAAATAGTCTCTGTCCCAGTCACTACGACAACAGCCTCTGTCCCAGTCACCACAACAATATCCTCTGTCCCAGTCACCAGGACAACAGCCTCTGTCCCTATCACCACAACGACAGCCTCTGTCCCTGTCACCACAACAACTGCCTCTGTCCCAGTCACCACAACAACTGCCTCTGTCCCAGTCACCACAACAACATCCTCTGCCCCAGTCACCACAACGACAGCCTCTGTCCCAGTCACCAGGACAACCGCCTGTATTCCAGTCACCACAACAACATCCTCTGTCCCAATCACCACGACAACATCCTCTGTCCCAATCACCACGACAACAGCCTCTGTCCCAAACACCACGACAACAGCCTCTGTCCCTGTCACCACAACAACAGCCTCTGTCCCTGTCACCAAAATAGTCTCTGTCCCAGTCACTACGACAACAGCCTCTGTCCCAGTCACCACAATAATATCCTCTGTCCCAGTCACCAGGACAACAGCCTCTGTCCCTGTCACCACAACAACAGCCTCTGTCCCTGTCACCACAACAACTGCCTCTGTCCCAGTCACCACAACAACTGCCTCTGTCCCAGTCACCACAACAACTGCCTCTGTCCCAGTCACCACAACAACTGCCTCTGTCCCAGTCACCACAACAACATCCTCTGCCCCAGTCACCACAACGACAGCCTCTGTCCCAGTCACCAGGACAACCGCCTGTATTCCAGTCACCACAACAACATCCTCTGTCCCAATCACCACGACAACAGCCTCTGTCCCAATCACCACGACAACAGCCTCTGTCCCTGTCACCACAACAACAGCCTCTGTCCCAGTCACCACAACAATATCCTCTGTCCCAGTCACCAGGACAACAGCCTCTGTCCCAGTCACCACAACGACAGCCTCTGTCCCAGTCACCACAACAACTGCCTCTGTCCCAGTCACCACAACAACTGCCTCTGTCCCAGTCACCACAACAACATCCTCTGCCCCAGTCACCACAACTGCCTATGTCCCAGTCACCACAACAACTGCCTCTGTCCCAGTCACCACAACAACAGCCTCTGTCCCAGTCACCACAACAACATCCTCTGCCCCAGTTACCACAACGACAGCCTCTGTCCCAGTCACCACAATGACAGCCTCTGTCCCTGTCACCAGGACAACAAAAATAGCCTCTGTCCCAGTCACCACAACAACATCCTCTGTCCCAGTCACCACAACAACATCCTCTGTCCCAGTCACCACAACAACTGCCTCTGTCCCAGTCACCACAACAACTGCCTCTGTCCCAGTCACCACAACAACATCCTCTGCCCCAGTCACCACAACGACAGCCTCTGTCCCAGTCACCAGGACAACCGCCTGTATTCCAGTCACCACAACAACATCCTCTGTCCCAATCACCACGACAACATCCTCTGTCCCAATCACCACGACAACAGCCTCTGTCCCAAACACCACGACAACAGCCTCTGTCCCTGTCACCACAACAACAGCCTCTGTCCCTGTCACCAAAATAGTCTCTGTCCCAGTCACCACAACAACATCCTCTGTCCCAGTCACCACAACAACAGCCTCTGTCCCAGTCACCACAACGACAGCCTCTGTCCCAGTCACCAGGACAACCGCCTGTATTCCAGTCACCACAACAACATCCTCTGTCCCAATCACCACGACAACAGCCTCTGTCCCAATCACCAAAATAGTCTCTGTCCCTGTCACCACAACAACAGCCTCTGTCCCTGTCACCACAACAACAGCCTCTGTCCCTGTCACCACAACGACAGCCTCTGTCCCAGTCACCACAACAACAGCCTCTGTCCCAGTCACCACAACAACAGCCTCTGTCCCTGTCACCACAACAACAGCCTCTGTCCCTGTCACCACAACAACAGCCTCTGTCCCAGTCACCAGGACAACAGCCTCTGGCCCTGTCACCACAACGACAGCGTCTATCCCAGTCACCACAACAACAGCCTCTGTCCCTGTCACCACAACGACAGCCTCTGTCCCTGTCACCAGGACAACAAAAATAGCCTCTGTCCCAGTCACTACGACAACAGCCTCTGTCCGAGTCACCACGAGCACAGCTTCTGCCCAAGTGCCTCAGAGCAGTGACGCGCCAACTCAGGAAACCACACCTGCAGAGGAGGAGCCTCTCAGACATGGGGAGGGAACTGTTATTGGACACGCCTCTCATGTGGAATTATGTTCAGAAGTGTCCAAGCAGCAGACGACCTCACAGACCAGGAGGAGCCGCTTCCCTAAGGTCTAACCCAACCTGGGCCTGGCTGCCAGGACCACACAACCCAAACCAAAACATCCGACAGAAAATATTACCACACAGCCAAAACCACCACAGTATACCATCACACAATCAGAACCACCACCACAGCCAATGCTGAATATCACTGCATCCTCAAAACCACAGCCAACCATGAATATCACCACAGAACCACCACTGTCTACCGAGAGTATTACCACAGAGTCAGAACCACAGCCCAAACAGAGAAGTACCACACACTCCAAGCCACAGCGCACTGCAAATATCATCACACACAGAGAACCACAGCCCATTCAGAGGACCAGAGTAGCCCATTCAAAGCCACAGTGTATACAAAATATTACTACGCACACAGAACCAGACCAACCCACACTAAATACCACCACACAGTCAGAACTACCCCAGCCCACACTAAATACCACCACACAGTCAGAACTACCCCAGCCCACACTAAATACCACCACACAGTCAGAACCACCCCAGCCCACACTAAATACCACCACACAGTCAGAACCACCCCAGCCCACACTGGATACCACCACACAGTCAGAACCACACCAGCCCACACTGGATACCACCACACAGTCAGAACAACCCCAGCACACACTAAATACCACCACACAGTCAGAACCACCCCAGCACACACTAAATACCACCACACAGTCAGAACCACCCCAGCCCACACTAAATACCACCACACAGTCAGAACCACCCCAGCCCACACTGGATACCACCACACAGTCAGAACCACCCCAGCACACACTAAATACCACCACACAGTCAGAACCACCCCAGCACACACTAAATACCACCACACAGTCAGAACCACCCCAACACACACTAAATACCACCACACAGTCAGAACCACCCCAGCACACACTAAATACCACCACACAGTCAGAACCACCCTAGCACACACTAAATACCACCACACAGTCAGAACCACCCCAGCCCACACTCAGAACCACCCCAGCACACACTAAATACCACCACACAGTCAGAACCACCCCAGCCCACACTAAATACCACCACACAGTCAGAACCACCCCAGCCCACACTGGATACCACCACACAGTCAGAACCACACCAGCACACACTAAATACCACCACACAGTCAGAACCACCCCAGCCCACACTAAATACCACCACACAGTCAGAACCACACCAGCACACACTAAATACCACCACACAGTCAGAACCACCCCAGCCCACACTAAATACCACCACACAGTCAGAACCACCCCAGCCCACACTAAATACCACCACACAGTCAGAACCACCCCAGCCCACACTGGTCAGAACCACCCCAGCCCACACTGGATACCACCACACAGTCAGAACCACACCAGCACACACTAAATACCACCACACAGTCAGAACCACCCCAGCCCACACTAAATACCACCACACAGTCAGAACCACCCCAGCCCACACTAAATACCACCACACAGTCAGAACCACCCCCAGCCCACACTAAATGGACCACCACACAGTCAGAACCACCCCAGCCCACACTGGATACCACCACACAGTCAGAACCACCCCAGCACACACTAAATACCACCACACAGTCAGAACCACCCCAGCCCACACTGGATACCACCACACAGTCAGAACCACCCCAGCCCACACTGGATACCACCACACAGTCAGAACCACCCCAGCCCACACTGGATACCACCACACAGTCAGAACCACCCCAGCCCACACTAAATACCACCACACAGTCAGAACCACCCCAGCCCACACTGGATACCATCACAAACACATACTCAGAACTACAGCCCATCCCAAATCTTGAGCAGCCAGGCCCAGGTACACACAGAACCAGAGCCCCAGTCCCAGAGTCACCTCTGAGGCCATCAGAAGAGGAGAAAGGTTGCGATGGCCCAAAGGAATATACTTCCTCCTCCCTCAGTGCTGTAGGGTCTCAGTCAGGAACATCAGAATCAGACCAGCCCAAACAGACTGGTCCAACCCGCAGAGCCTGTTTACCTAAACCCAAACCCAACCTGGGTCGCACCACTAGAGCCGCCACACACACTTGGTACCAGAAAGCAGAAACTGCCCTGTAGCCCAGATACCACATGTCAAGGCTACCAGGCCCAGCTCTGAGGTCCAGATACCACATGTTGAGGCTACCAGGCCCAGCTCTGAGGTCCAGATACCACATGTTGAGGCTACCAGGCCCAGCTCTGAGGTCCAGATACCACATGTTGAGGCTACCAGGCCCAGCTCTGAGGTCCAGATACCACATGTTGAGGCTACCAGGCCCAGCTCTGAGGTCCAGATACCACATGTTGAGGCTACCAGGCCCAGCACTGAGGTCCAGATACCACATGTTGAGGCTACCAGGCCCAGCTCTGAGGTCCAGAGACATTGCGCTGAAGTTCAAACACCAGAGGAGGCTGATGAGGTTCCCATGGAAATACAACAGATTCACCAAGTCATCCCCCTTACTGACATCATTGATTGTTGATTGTTACCCAGGTAAATTTATTATAAATATCAGCTATTAGTTTAGCCATAAGCGCTATTTTACAATTCAATGTGTTCCAATAAAAATGTCTGATTGTCTTCCGGTTGCGTTACTGTAATGTGCTTTTAGAAGGTGTGTCTGTCTGTGTGCCTTTGATGTTTGTATTCATAGGAGGAAATACAGCTGATTCACCAAGTCACCCCCCTTACTGACATCATTGATGCTACCCAGGTAATTCATTAATTGTATTCCTACCACAGATGTCTGGTTGCATGTGGAAATGTGCTCCAGAAATGTGTGTCTGATGTTTGGATTAACAGGAGGATACATCTCTCCTCACAGAGGAAATCTTCTTCTCTCAACGAAGTGATGCTCTCATCACACAGCATTCAGAAAGTTCTGGATCAACTGTTCTGTTGGACCCGGCCCAGCCAGACCCTGATGAGCCCATCTTCATCCTCTCCCTGACTGAAATCCCTTTCTTCCCCATGGAGGAGGAGTATGGCTGTACGTCTCAGACCCTCTCCGAGCCCCTCTCTTTTCTACCGGTCGCAGACGCATGCTCTCAACTGCAGCCAGCAGAGGTTAGTGCCTGTCTGTCAGTCATCACAAACGCGGTCCACTTAATTTCCCCCCCAGATGCAATTTATCCAGTGGTGTAAAGTACTTAAAATATTTTGAAGTACTACTTAAGAAGTTTTTGGGGGGTATCAGTACTTTACTATTTATATTTATGACAACTTTTACTTTTACTTCACTAGATTCGTAAAGAAAAGTATGTACTTTTTAATCCATACATTTTCCCTGACACCCAAAAGTACTTGTTACATTTTGAATGCTTAACAGGACACGCACTTATCAAGAGAACATCCCTGGTCATCCCTACTACCTCTGATCTGGCGGACACACAAAACACAAATGCTTTGTTTTTGAATGATGTCTGAGTGTTGGAGTGTGCCCCTGGCTATCCGTAAATTTAAAAAACATGAACAATTGTGCCATCTGGTTTGCTTAATATAAGGAATTTGAAATTATTCATACTTTTACTTTTGATACTGTTACGTTCCCCAGTTTATGTATTGTAGTTTGTATATTTGCATGTGTTTATTTCAGGAAATGGCTTCCTGAAATCCCTCAAGCAGCTGATTGGTCGACTCCATGGCTAATTGGAGAGCTGACCCCGCCCCCTCGTCAAGACTCAGCTGTCTCCAATTACCCATTCCTTCTGACGCTATATAAAAGCCAGTGTTCTGTTCAGGAGGGAGATCTTTTTGTAGAGAGATTTTCTGAGTGATTTGGCTGGAGGTAGATTTGCGAGACATTTTGCTGGATGTAGATTTGCGAGAGATTTTCTGGGAGGTCATTGCAGAGAGATTTTGATAGAGGTTGATTTTGCTGAGAGTTGGTATATTTTGTGACTTTGTTGCTCAGATAGAGCTTATTTGATGTTTGTTTGAAAATTGTTTAATATTCTGTTTCATTTGTTCCCAGGGGAGAAGGGGAAGGCACCTTGGGAGTGCTTAGGCAAGAGGCCCGCGGGCATACATATACCCGTAGCATATTCGCTGTCTAGGCACACTAGGTAAGACCTGGGCAGACCACCCCCTGTATTTTGGTTAGGGCACCAGGTGGTGCTAAATTAGGTAAGTAGTGGGTAGGCAGGTAAGATAGGAGAGGGGGCTTTGAGATTTACTTTCTTTGCTTTGGTTCCGTCCAGCCCCTTTTCCCCATATTACCGTGTAAAGGAATAAAGTCCTTGTAAACGGTACCACATTCTGCTTGTTGTCATTCTTACTCGCACCTACAGTCCATACCTTTTTCACTTCACGGAGAGTTTAATTGTAGCAGGGAGTCGCGTTCCCTCTTCATAGAGGCGTGCGTAACAGATACTTAAGTACATTTTTGCAATTACATTTACTTTTGATATTAAAGTATATTTAAAATACCAAATACTCAAGTAGTATTTTACTGGGTGATTTTCACTTTTACTTGAGTCATTTCCTTTAATTTTACTCAAGTATGACAATTGAGTACTATTTCCACCACTGAATTTATCTACCATATGAATGTACGTTATCTATCTCTCTCGCCATCTCTCTCTTTTGTGCTCTCGGTCTCTCGTCACCTGACATATGCCTCTCCTCTCCTTCAGCAGTGATATTGTTGGTCCTGGAGGTGGTTTGGAGGAAGGGTATGCTGGTATCCTCTGTAAAGCCCCTGAGCCCATGTCATTTGATGAGGTCGTCCCTCTACCCACATACACCAGTATCAAGGAAGTGGAGTCTGGCTCCACGGCAGGCCCAGTAGATGTGTGTGCCTCAGCCAATCCCTCAGAAGACTCCATGGCTGACGCGGAGACTAGGGAGGACATAGATCCTCCTTTTAAGAGGAAAGTGCCAGAGAGAGCCAGGAGTGGTGGGCACAGAATACACAGTAGCTGTACATCTAATACAATGTTTAACAGACATGTTTTCCATTGTTTGTTCGTTCATTCAATGCCATCCAGTCATCCATCCTTTTATCCATCCATCTATCCTTCTATCCATCCAGCCTTCTATCTTTCCATCCATCCATCCTTCTATCCAACCATCTATCAATCTATCCTTGTATACATCCATTATTTTATCCTTCTATCCATCCATCTATTCATCCATCCTTCCATCCATCTATTGTATTGTGTAATATGTTTTTCATTT
This sequence comes from Oncorhynchus nerka, assembly GCF_034236695.1. Classification (NCBI taxonomy): domain Eukaryota; kingdom Metazoa; phylum Chordata; class Actinopteri; order Salmoniformes; family Salmonidae; genus Oncorhynchus; species Oncorhynchus nerka. The sequence continues at coordinate 88,318,060 of NC_088417.1, forward strand.
AGTTCTGTCTGTGTGACCTAGACAAACTGCAGATCAGACCTAACACAGCAGTAAGGAAACAGCCCAGTTGTTCGGTCCTAGCCAAGGAGGCTGTGTCAGCATCCACCTCAAACTATACCACCATCCCAGAGACGGACCACCCCACAGCCTCTACCCCAGACCATACCACCACCACCATCCCAGAGACGGACCATAAGACAGCCTCCACCCCAGACCATACCACCATCCCAGAGACGAACCACCCCACAGCCTCCACCCCAGACCATACCACCATCCCAGAGACGGACCACCCCACAGCCTCCACCCCAGACCATACCACCACCCCAGAGACGAACCACCCCACAGCCTCTACCCCAGACCATACCACCACCACCATCCCAGAGATTGACCACCCCACAGCCCCCAGCCCAGCCAGGTCCCTCCGTCACAGGAACAGCATCAGGAGAGGTGGCGGTTGAGGAGTAGGAGATTGTGGGCCGTTTAGACCTCCCAGAGACAGAGGAGGACACGCCCACTGGAGGGGGCGAGATGGAGGACCGTAGGTCAGGGGCGGAGTCTCAGGCTGCCTGTCAAATGACACCGCTGGCTACGAGTGGCCCCTTGAGTAGGTGAAGATTCTAATACCTGTCAATCTCTCCATCAGTCTCAGTTTGTACTATCTATTAGTTGTAAACTCCTCAATAAAATATGAAATCTCAAGTAGTTGAAAGGACCTCATGTTGAATTATAGTTGTTGATTGACAGGACACATTCGGTTAATGTCTTCCATTGATTAGATTGATTGATTAGGAATAATATTCCTTCCCTCTATAGGCCTGGTAGAAGACCCAGAGGATTTCTTTATTTCATGTCCAATAAGACCAGCACCCCTGCAGCTGCCCCCTCTGCCCCTCCTCGAGGGCCCAGAGCAGCCCCTCAGAGGCCCTAGGTCAACACCACCCAGCCAGGGGGGAAACGGGCGGCGCCAGCCCCCTCCACCACCAGAACCATGCCTGCCCCCTCCACCAGAAACACCACCATTAGTTCCACCAGAACGGTCACTAGGCCAGACAGTTCCCCCAGGGTGACCTGGGAACAGCCCTCTGATGTCCAGGCCTTCCACTCAGACCCAGATCCCAGTACTTCCCAATGTACTACAGCTACCAAGGTAAAGAGATGGACAACATGTGGTGATATTTTACCTCTGCAAAATTGCACTGAACACAAAAACATTGATCTATCATTGTGGGAATAATCTTGTACGATCAGACACAGAATTATTATTGTGCTTCTGTCCTACTCTCTCTCCCGCTCTCCCTCCCTTTCTCTCTCTCCCTCCCCATCTCTCTCTCCCTCCCCATCTCTCTCTCCCTCTCCATCTCTCTCTCTTTCTCTCTCTCCCTCCCCATCTCTCTCTCCCTCCCCATCTCTCTCTCTCTCCTCCCCCCATCTCTCTCTCTCCCTCCCCATCTCTCTCTCTCCCTCCCCATCTCTCTCTCTCCCTCCCCATCTCTCTCTCCCTCCCCATCTCTCTCTCTCCCTCCCCATCTCTCTCTCTCTCCCCATCTCTCTCTCTCTCTCCCATCTCTCTCCTCCCTCCCCATCTCTCTCTCTCTCCCTCCCCATCTCTTTCTCTCTCCCTCCCCATCTCTCTCTCTCTCTCTCTCCCCATCTCTCTCTCTCTCTCTCCCTCCCCATCTCTCTCTCTCTCTCTCTCCCTCCCCATCTCTCTCTCCCTCCCCATCTCTCTCTCCAGGCGAGGAACCCGTCAACGTGTCCCAGTACATCTTCAATGATATCTTCACTGAGGTTGAGGGAAGTGAGGGGTGAGAGGGGGAGGAAGTGAAAGGAGAAACGGAAGTCACTCTCGGTTTTAATCAAACTGGAAAACAAAATGTTAAGAAATCCTTGAAAGATTGTGCTTGTGAAAAATCAGGGTTCTTTGCACGTATGTTTGTGTATGTAGCAGTAAAATTACGTCTCTGCTTGTGATTATGCTGTTTCATGCTTGCAGTGAATAGATTTGGCCACAAGATGGCAACAGGGAAAACAAAAAAAGTGAAAATGTATCTTCAAATCATAAATGTTTTGTCCAAAGTGGCACCTAGAAGCTTTGCCAATGTCCCATATTGGATGATTACATTTTGGGCTCTTTCACCCCAATCATATCTTCTAGCCTTTTGGGTAGTCTATATATTCTAAAATCTATTTATTTGGTTATATTTTTTCAAACCTCACAAAGCTAGACATTTATGGTCATTTTTCTCCATCTGCATACAAGCAGAATACTTGAAATCGGTGTTAACTCACTCTTCTACGTTGGAGAGTTTGGCAGTTTACTCAGGGACTTTCACATTCAGCTTTGTGTTTTTATTTGAAGCATTTTTTACGTTTAAATCGGAAACCATTGTCTTAATGAACATTGTATATATGTTTATTTGAATGTAGATCAGATATACTGGAAGGGGTGTATTCCCCGAGCATTTACAGTTTTTCTTTCTTGGTGTATGAACAAGACCCAGCTTGAGGGACACCACAGTGATGTCAACACTTGTTTCTTTATTTCATGCTACTTGAAGATACAGGACATATATTTTCAAATGGCTCTGCAAAGAAACCTCTCATTTCATACATGTACAAGTGAGAAACTCACAGAAACCGATTTATTATGTTCTGCAGCCACTGTTCAAACTAACGTAGCTATTATATAGCTCATGTGAATACCATTATATACGTTAATGTCTCCTTTAGTGTTATGTCTTGCTACATTATAGAAAACTGAGTATAGAAAAGTAGAAGAAATGCATAAGAATGGTCAGAGGGTCTTGAAACTGGACTAGTGTGGAACAGTCCTGCTGCACACTAAACACTGCTTCTTGCAGACCACCTATGCAACCTATGCAGAACCTTAATGTTCACATAAGAAATATGTTACGAAGTTTTTCTAAAAATATTGTGTTGTTATTTTGGAGAAGATAGCATGGATATCATCTTAGTTAGTCTCAACAGAAATTAAGAGGACACGTGATCTCAAAAGCCTTTAAAAAAATAATATTTTACCTTTATTTAACTAGGCAAGTCAGTTAAGAACAAATTCTTATTTTCAATGACGGCCTATGAACAGTGGGTTAACTGCCTGTTCAGGGGCAGAACGATAGATTTGTACCTTGTCAACTCGGGGGTTTGAACTTGCGTAATAAAGGTGTAATGAAAACTTCAGCATTTGAGTGTAGTCTTTTTTTGTTGTTGCTGTGTGTGTGTCGGGGGATGGGGGAGGAATGTACAGATGTTTCATTTCCAAGCGGCATAGAGAGGCAGTGAGATCGAAGAGACGAAGCTGCATGTTACTAGGTGACCTCACTACATAAATATTCCACGCTCTCACAGTCAGCCCTTGTGCAGTTCCACTCTTCTTTTGGTCCATGTTGAATAGGGATGTAAAGGAATTCACTTTTATAGACCCTGTGCTTTTAAATTAATCAGGGGTTTTCCAACTGTTTCTGTTCTGCCTTAAATATGTGAAATAAACACTGCATGAGAGGTATTACTTGCCAGTCAATGTTTTAAGCCCGTATGAACTCATCACTAGTAATGTCTGTCTCTGATTATGAACATGGTAGATTGTCGTAAACGTTTTTGTGGATTACTCCGAACCACTAATTGTGGCGATAAACTGAATACTGTAATCTGTAATTAAGTGTAATCAGGAACCAATTAAGTAAAAATATAGGGAATAATTGAAGTGCATTATCTTTCAGGGAAGAAGTGGTAGAGCTTCCGTTGGTAGTGGACGTTCAGGTGAATCCACATCCAGGGTCCAGTCTGGGTGAATTACACAGGCGTATTTGATTTGTACTCGTGGGTCCTATACCATAGGGTGGCGCACAGTTGGACCAGCGTCGTTAGTGTTTGGCCGAGATAGGCCGCCATTGTAAATAATAATTTGTTCTTAACTGACTTGCTAGTTCAATAAAAAAATATATAAAATAAATACCATGTGCACGGTCACGATTTTGGTATGTAATACTTCCGTTATTCACAACAACAAACAGACAATGGCATCTACTGGTGCTTCCCAATAATAGTGCATTTTCCCCGAATTGTGCCCTCATTCACTATTTTCCACAAATCTAAAATCATTGGATTGGTGGAGGCAAGACCTGGACTTGTAGGAGTTCCCACTATATATCAGTAATTTCCTTTAAAATCAGTGAAGGGAAGTGAACACCGTTTGGGAAGAAGGATAGATAATTGGGACATAACCTACATTTACATATCTATGGTTTTAGTACAGCCTCCTACTAGTAGGGTTTCAGTGGTAGGCCTATCTACACCGCCACCCCCAGTTTTGACTAAATCGAGTGCACCTAATTTCCGAATTCGATTATGCTGAGCCGCGGGGTATTGGTCTATGGCCCGTGACGTGACCGAGCAAAAGCGGTGAGGGTGGAGCGACATTGTCAAAAGGAACAGTAATCTGCGCCGCTCTGTCATGTTGTCAACATGGTACATCGTCCAGAAACATACAATATTTTCATACCATTTTCCATAGAATTTATGTTTGGATTTCAGAATAGTTTTCTTTGGGAAGGCACTTTTGCATGTGAAAACACCGAATATTGCTCATTACTACACGTGCTAAATTACGTTACGTTTGTTTTGAGCCGATTTCTCGGTCGGACAAGAGTTGGCCACCAAATTCACGCCCTGGAAGCAACCCGGGTTCGAACTCAATGGAGTCAACTTTCAGCCGGTGCAAAACACGCTTACAATGGCGTCCGGGCAAGATTCATCGAATCCCCTCAATGTTTAGAGGTTGGCTCCATCGGCCTTCGCTCTGATTGGAGAAGCTGTCTCTCCCAGACAGAGGGGGACCTTGAGTTACCGCAGACTGCCGAGTAAGCACCGAGCAGTCTGACTGTACACTACTGCAGATGTATTGGGGGGCCTGGCCCCGAGCCAACAGCAAGCTAGTTAGTTAAAGACTGTGGCAGTTGGGTCAACGCAGCCGTATATGGGGTTCTGTCCCCGCAAGGCTGCTTGCCGTTTTTACGAGCTTCACGTATGCAACATTGTGCCAGTAAAATTGAAACTTCATCAGCGCCAGCTGGCCTCCCCACCGCTAGCTGGCTAGCGAACTAATGGAAATTACTTTAGTATAACTGGGCTTCAATCTGTAAGTACATTTAATTACAATGAGCTGTTCGATGTTACTTATCGAATCTGGTTAGCTGGCTAGCCAGTAGCAACATAATTGTGTGTTAGCAGACGTGTTTTATTTTTGCCGGTCTAGCTACGTTAGCAAGCAAGCTATGTGGTCAGCTAGCTAGCTCACTAACTAGCGAGCTGCCAAGCTGGCATGGCATTTTGGTGCGAGACAACCCTAGCTAGCAGCTTCAGGCGTAGACTGAATGCAACCCCCTTTCTTTGTTTGAGAGGCTAGCAAAGACGGAAATTTGCTTGACGTAAACGCTAGATTATTGCTTGCAAACCAGCAAGTTTATGCAGCAGCATTGGTATTTTAATTTAATAGCTAGCTATATTTGTAATATTATATTACTTGACACATTACGATATTAACTGTAACAATCACAATGTAGCGAGGTGTTTTGCTGTAGAATGATACATTTGTGAAGCGCCGGCAGGTGCTCATTCAGGGATTGCATGAATCTGTATTTAGACAGGGGCAGTTGGGTCAACGCAGCCGTGTATGGGGTTCTCTCCCCGCAAGGCTGCTTGCTGTTTTTACTAGCTACATATTTTTTTAGTCAAAAAGATGAAGTCATTTTTGTCTGCCTTCTGCACACGTGTATTTGATAATACGCTTTTACTGCATGGCGCATTATTGTGCATTGAGATGCCGTTTATTTAATGTATACTGACTGTCACTGAATGCTTGATGCTTCTTCAATTATGTCTGTAGTCATAAACATGATAAAACATTTGTGTGTATATATATTTTTTATTTTATGTATTTATCTCGCAGTCCCACACTTGCCCTGATGCCAGACTGACTATGCAGTAGAAATGCGGCTCTTGCAGATAATCAAGGTAAAATTTGATGTTGCCCTGTTAAAATTCACAGATCTCAACCTAACCATAGATAGGATAATTAAAATCAACATATTGTCACATGTAGCTCTAGGCTATTGCTTTGACTTGTTACTATATTGTTTTATCATAATTTGCTCTATGTATTGTCTGTGTATTCAAGACTATAGGGGAACAGTATTGTTTTTGGCAATATAATCTGCATTTTAAACAATCCATGGCAAGTATTATGATCCATGGCAAGTATCATATCCTAATCTAACCAATGGTGGAAGGAACCTATAACCAAATCAGAACATCACACTAAACCATCAATCAGAATCTGTAATGATACAAGCGTGCCTTCCCTTGTCCAATCAGAGTGATATACCGGTATTTATGACCCAATCACAGCTTTAGCTGGTACAGTATCATCACTACTGCTCAGCATTGAGCAGGCCTCTGACCAGTTATATAAGTCCATGGCTCCGATGCAGCAGCACTGTCTATGCTAGCTCAAGGCTGCCTGTGGGTTCAGTGAGTTCGAGACAGCCTCAATGCAGTGGACTGCCGCTGGGGGAAAAATGTGACCTCGTTTGACTGGTGTTGCCTGGATGGCGCTCCAAGCTGCAGTCTGGGAAGTGGAAAAGACAGTCTTGTTTTAAACAGGTGGCCTTCCCTACTGCCTCTACTTTACTGTACTGTAAATATAACCTGTGCATTTAAACTACTAAGTCATGTTAAACTACTAAGTTGCGGTGAGAAGGAAGGAGTTAGGAGGGCAGATTCTCTCCAGGAGTATTGAGTTCAAGTTATGTGAAAATTCTAGGAAGGGCTATTCCGGTTGTTTTTACATTACATTTTTCTGTCCTAGAAAATTATTTTCCAATGTTTGTGTGTCGTCCTGCATTCTAGTTCAATATTGCAAGAGCTGAGTTGAACTGTTTGGTCATAAAGATCCCCTTGAGTCTGCTTTGAGCATTTGGATTCAGAACATGGATTGCCCAGGAGTAGGCCTAACTGTTATAGTCTACTTTATAAATGCGTTTTCTCAGATCCCTTATTGTCTTTTCTGTTTTCGTATTGGCTTGTCTCGTTGTGAGTTCTAGGGTAATGAATTGCAGCTAGGGATCACTGACTCACTGTTGTTCATGAATCAAATAGTTCTATTTCATGCTTGTCTCTCTTGCTCTTAGGTACCAGTTTAACCCTCATACTGAAATTAACAGGCTATGATGGCTCCCCTGAGGTAAGAAAAGCCAAGTCTATTAATGAATGACAGTGCAGTGCTACTGTATTATTTAATGGACTGTAAAGGTGTCATTATCTCGTTCTAACAGCTGATACACATCCTGAGAAACCTGCTCTAGCCTAGGCTAAATTGTGGTTAAAAATGTTTCCTAGTATTATGTTGTCAGACCCAAAATCTACGTATAGCTGAATTTACAGAAGATTCTTCAGGATGACGTAATTGAAAAGTCTTTTGGCAAGTCTCAACCTAGAGTATCCACACGAGCAGTCGTTGTCGATTATATTATCATGTCTAAAATTTTGAATGTACTTTTTCCTTTCTTTCACAGAAAAGACTGCAGGTCACTGTCGGTCGGACCAAAGGGGAGCAGCAACAAAACAACTCACCGGTCCTTCCCTTCGCTCCTTCCTGGGAGAAACAAAACACTGTCATCATAAAGAACAAATGGGAGAAAAAAAATTGTATTTTAATTTCTGATTTTTGTAATCATGTCTAACCTTTTTGGGGGGGAAGGGAATGGGGGGTATAGATGACATCATGATGACTCTGAAGTTTCATACCTTCTCTGTCTATTTTTGTGATTTATAACACATTAGATAGATATACAGTAGCTTGTTAGGGACTCTAAGCCTTGATGATATGTTTGTTTTCAGGAAGGAGAGGAAAAGCCGAATGACACAAAGCAATGTAATAACAGTCTCCAACCAGGTCTGTTTGTGCTGTCTTCCATGGCTTTGGTGACTGCCCAAACAGATCTGGGACCAGACTAGCAGAGACCCACGTCTACGTTTACGAATTCTACAGGTGGTCCCTTGTGGGCTGAGTACAGTAACTGACAAGCAGCAGCATGTCATCCACTCTGCCACAGAACAAATCACAGTTTAAACAGCAGCATTATCCTCCTATTTATGTTTTAACACTCACTCAGTTCTCTGCACTGTTCACACGCTCAACTGCAATATGTGATCGCTCCTTAACACAGTATTAAGCTAGGCCTAGACCTGTATCATAATCTCTACAAAACACACTCTTCAACGTCTTGGAAGGGAGTGGTTGCACCTCGAAGCGGAACCATTCAAACGTTGGGTTCAATATTTTACTTTTTAACAGTCCTAATTGCTCTGCTCTTCGGGTGATTCACACCCTTCAGCTCTCAAATTCTTCTCTCACTCTTCATATTTACACACTCTACAGTATTTACTGAGGCTAAGAGTCCCCCCTTTTTCCATGTTAGCTAGTAAATGCTTGCTAGTGTGTTTTTGTATTTTAAACGTTTATGGTTTTAAGTAGGTTTGCTTTTTAGAAGTTTTAGAATGTTTGTTGCTAGTATAAAACCATGTGTAGACAGTTATGTACGCTGTGATGTAGCCTATAGAAGTAGCTATAGTAGAAATGCATTGTTCCCTTGTGGTAAGTGAGTGAGATGCTGCCACGGAACTGAGACACTGATGATTGGTGCTATTTTGGACTTTAATCTGCTCCTTGGAAAGGTAGCCGAGATGGGTTTTCTTGTTTTACTTTCACATTCTGAGTAAAGAAGGTGTTGGTTCTTTGTTGTCATGGTTGTTGTAACTTGGTCTGGATTGGCTTAGTTTTTCACTGTTGTTTTCTGTGCGGCTTTCTCATTGGATTTAAGATTTGAGGAAATATAAACTTTTATCATGGTCAATGTTTTACTAAAGGAAAAGAGGATTCATGTGAGAAGATTAGAGGATATACCATGTTGATGGGAGCAATCACAAAACTGCAATTGTTAAAAACACTAGTTACCCTTTAATACTGACATGTGCATTCAAAGGTATACAATGTATCTAGTAGTACCCAGCACTGGTCACTTTTAGAAAATGTTAAGCTTAAGTGTGTTTTGATTGACAATCTCGAAACGAAGAGTGCAGTTTTGCCCCTAGCATGTTTGTGTGTAACGGAGATCTAAGAGAATTTGCACACAAATGAGTGAGTTATGAATTCGTCACATGGAAACATATAGAAGACGCCACAGAATAACGCAATGTTAATGTCTATCTGCTTCAAGTTGATTAGAATAAGTAAACGGTTAAAATGTAAAATGAAGGTTATTTTTTTTGAAAAGTCATGCTTTTCAAAAATGGCACTTGAGAGAACTTGATAGAGGTAAATGCTAAAAGGAATGAACACACTCAATGTGTTTTAAGGCCCAGCCTGTTTGGGTTTGGGTTCAGGGTTTCAACTTTTCCTCATCTCCTTCACCAGCTGGATATGACTTAATCCTATAGAGAGTCATGTGTGACTTAATGTTAGTTAACGTGAGACTGGAATCACATGATGCATATAATCTTGTTTTAAAAAATTAAATACAATTTTCCAAATGGTGCACATGTAGCAAAGTTAGAATAGAACAATCTTTTTAATTTATGTATTTTTTGAATGATTTTGTAAATGAATGTTGATGAGAAGCTTACTTTGTTATAAAACAGACAAACTAAAACCAAAAAGCTTTTTATTGTTTTTAGCTATAGATTTAAAACATCAAAGTAATGTCAGTATTTGCAGTTTTGTCTTTGCTTCCCTGTTAATTTATTTTTGTTAAAGATTCTAATATGAATATGATAATAACCAACTTGAAAGCCCATGTTGTTATTCTTTTGTCTTCCATTCTCCCCTGATTCTGGGGACCTTTTTGTACCAGCATGTTCTAGTGTTATTGATCGCTTGCTCTCTTCCTCATTGAGTTGATTTGTTACACATTTTTCCTCTTGCAGTTCTTTCCTTTCAGACTAGTTAATATGTAAGCTATTTTGTACATAGCAAAGTGAATAGCATATGCAGGATGTGCTGTAGTGTGTTGAGTCAGGTATTCAGTAATTACCACTGTATATGGTTGGAAAAAAACACGATATGCCAGCTTTGCAAAATTATTACAATGATGCACTTAACTTACAGTATCCCATGTATTTTTTTTTGTTGGCAATTTTAAATGTAGTGCAATAAATATGCAAGCTTGTAAATTTGTGTTTTTATTTGAATCTGTTGATGTTGCTGGAGTTTTTCCAGTGTTGTAGGAAACTTGTGCAATTGTGCTTTGTTCGAGAAATTGATCATGCCGCGCCATGGAATACGTTGTTGCAAAAAGTCAAGTCATTTTCAAGCAGTGGTTTATAGCCATCAGCAGACAACAGTTCTGACTGACAGCAATTCAGAGCAGATCTAAAGCATGATTGTTTTAACCTGTGGCGTCGAAGAGGATATTACTTACAACATAGTTGGATGAATCTTTCCCACACCAAACCACTTTTCTACTGACACAGGCAAACTAAGCTTTAGGACACATTTTAAGTGCAAAAATTGTTATCAGAGCAAACTTACCCAGAGATGATTGCTTTTCAGGGATGAATCAAGATACATTGGAGAATTGTGCATTGATATGATGGCAAAACGGTAATACACTCCCACACAAGGACATCAAATCCCTCTTTCATTCAATAGCGAGGTTAGTTTTACACATAGAAAGGCCTTATTAGCAGTTCTGTTAGATTCTGGGAAAGTTTTGGAGCATCACATGGAAAATACTGTCAAGAGGAAACGGAATGTGGCTAACGCTTGGCAAACAATTTCATACCCAAACTGCATGGATGTGAACTTAGGACTATAGCTAGATTTTGGGAAACGTTCTTCAATACCTCTTCTCCTTGTGTGTGCGAATGAGCGTGCACATGTGTGTGTGACTGGTGTGTACATTTTGTGGGCGTAGATGCTGTCTTCCACTGCAGGATTTGGGCTGTTGTGGTAAAGTTGGGTTCATGCATGCAAAGCCCATTATTCCCTGACATCTGGGTACAGGCAGGAGGGTCTGGTCAGATAGAGCAGAGCCACTGCTGAGTCCTCCCTCATTCCCTGATGCTGTCTGTTTCTGTGACCAGCTCATTCTAATCTCATCAGCAGCTCCAGCTTTCAAACGCCTCTCTCTCTCTCCCTTCCTCCGGACCCCTCTCTCTTTTCCAAAACAATACCAAGGATTCCAAGTTGGAAAATGTTTTATTGTCTGCACTGCAGAAAGAAAAAGAAAAATACACAGACACATAGGAAAGTTTGCATTCAATTTATCATCAGACAGTTGTGTTATAGCGTTCAATTTATATATGTGTGTTTGACCTCTTCTTAGTAATTACTGTGTCAGGGTGGTGCCTTCCAAGCCAGCCTTTAAATCATACTCTGGTGGTGAAGGATAAAGCACTGTGTTGTATACTTCAAGGCACTGTGTACTGTAGCATGGTAAGTTATGGTCCACTGGGAGTCTGGGACCAGCTCTTTCATAGAATAATTTTACCAGCCGGCTACCCCTGAGACCCAGGACATTTTATCTTTCCTAAGGAAAACAACCATTCCAGACACGCGCTCACACACACACAAATGCTGCAGTTTTGCGATTTCTGATGTTATTATTGATGTTATTTTAGTGCACATTGCATAAGGGTCAACAGCAATTCAGGTACTGCATTTGAACAATGTGCATTCCAGTTATGCTCCTGTAGACTTTGATGCTGTACACACACACACACACACTTATGACATCCATTGCCTAACTTACCGTATAACATCAATGATACATGAGCTTTCAGCTTTTTCAGGCTTTCCGCAGTGCATGAGTGTCTGTGGCAACACATGATCTTAATCACGTACTGTTATTTTAGAGTGAGAGGACAGGATCAGGAAATACTCAGGAGCAGTCTGTCTCTGGGTTATAGTAGTAAAGGCCAAATTCAATATTTTATTTTTGTGTATATATATTTTTAATACCTGTAAGGGTCCTAAAATTATAAATCAAATTGTTAAATGATCCATAGTATGACCATCTTAAAACAATTCCGTATGTCTGACTGCAGAGAGATGCTTGGGAGAATGGTCAGGAGGACCAGCGTGTGTGTGTTTTCAGGGGAAGGGGGTGGATCTGATCTTCATCACCTAAGACTTCTCAAATTTCTCAAATTTTTGCTCAATCTTGCATGGTTTCTCAAACAGCTGTAACTGTAAATGCATTCATAAATCAGGTATTTTCTTGAGTTGGGCTCTGGGATGTAACAACTGTTGAAGATCTGAGCTTATGGTTGATTGTGGGAGAAAGGGTTAGAGTGTGTAAGAGTATGTTTGTGTGTATGTATGCCACATCTATTGCTAGGGGCAAGGATGTTAGGGACAATATAGTAGGAATCACAATAATTGTTTGCTAAAATAATAATTGCTTAACAAAAATGTAATGTAATGCAATGGCAATCCTGGTTATAGGTAACAATCCTGGTTATAGGTAACAATCATTTGTATGAACTGCCAACATTATTAGGCATATTAATTGTTAATGATGTTAAGATATATATATTTGAATAGTTATATATAAAGCAAATTGAGGTGAGAGCATTGGAAATACTTTTAGAGATTGATCTGCTTCTGTTCTGTGGGTGGAACTGTGTTCTCTTTTTTTGAAGGATGGGTCCTGGCCTCTCGGGGGGCCTAGGGATCCGGGAGGACGGGGGTGGTCTGCCGGTCACTGGGATGACAACCCAACTTGGGATGGGGAGGGGCTTTAGCGGGTGGAATAGTCGAGAACAATTGGAGGATTACTTAGTAGCAACACAAATATCATGGTACAGCTATATGGACACTCAAACACATGGTTCTTTTTAATGGTAAATTTACAAGCATACAGTACCAGTAAAAAGTTTGGAATGTTTTTCTTTATTTTTTACTATTTTCTACATTGTATAATAATAGTGAAGACATCAAAACTATGAAATAACACATATGGAATCATGTAGTAACCAAAAAAAATGTTCAACAAATATTTGAGATTCTTCAAAATAGCCACCTTTTGCATTGATGACAATTTTGCACACTCTTGACATTCTCAACCAGCTTTGTGTGGTAGTCACCTGGAATGTATTTCAATTAACAGGTTATAAATTAATTTGTGGAATTTCTTCCCTTAATTGTGTTTGAGACAATCAGTTCTGTTGTGACAAGGTAGGGGTGGTATACATAAGATAGCCCTATTTGGTAAAAGACCAAGTCCATATTATGGCAAGAACAGCTCAAATAATCAAAGAGAAATGACAGTTCATCATTGCTTTAAGGTCATGAAGGTCAGTTAATACGGGAAATGTCAAGAACTTTGTGCAGTCGAAAAACCATCAAGACCTATGATGAAACTGGCACTCATGAGGACCGCCACAGGAAAGGAAGACCCAGAGTTACCTCTACTGCAGAGGATAAGTTCATTAGAGTTACCAGCCTCAGAAATTGCAGCCCAAATAAATGCTTCAAGTAACAGACATCTCTCAACATCAACTGTTCAGAGGAGACTGCATGAATCAGGCCTTCATGGTTGAATTACATTTACATTTAAGTCATTTAGCAGACGCTCTTATCCAGAGCGACTTACAAATTGGTGCTTTCACCTTATGACATCCAGTGGAACAGCCACTTTACAATAGTGCATCTAGGTCTTTTAAGGGGGGGGGGGGGTGAGAAGGATTACTTTATCCTATCCTAGGTATTCCTTAAAGAGGTGGGGTTTCAGGTGTCTCCGGAAGGTGGTGATTGACTCCGCTGTCCTGGCGTCGTGAGGGAGTTTGTTCCACCATTGGGGGCCAGAGCAGCGAACAGTTTTGACTGGGCTGAGCGGAACTGTACTTCCTCAGTGGTAGGGAGGCGAGCAGGCCAGAGGTGGATGAACGCAGTGCCCTTGTTTGGGTGTAGGGCCTGATCAGAGCCTGGAGGTACTGAGGTGCCGTTCCCCTCACAGCTCCGTAGGCAAGCACCATGGTCTTGTAGCGAATGTGAGCTTCAACTGGAAGCCAGTGGAGAGAGCGGAGGAGCGGGGTGACGTGAGAGAACATGGGAAGGTTGAACACCAGACGGGCTGCGGCGTTCTGGATGAGTTGTAGGGGTTTAATGGCACAGGCAGGGAGCCCAGCCAACAGCGAGTTGCAGTAATCCAGACGGGAGATGACAAGTGCCTGGATTAGGACCTGCGCCGCTTCCTGTGTGAGGCAGGGTCGTACTCTGCGGATGTTGTAGAGCATGAACCTACAGGAACGGGCCACCGCCTTGATGTTATTTGAGAACGACAGGGTGTTGTCCAGGATCACGCCAAGGTTCTTAGCGCTCTGGGACGAGGACACAATGGAGTTGTCAACCGTGATGGCGAGATCATGGAACGGGCAGTCCTTCCCCGGGAGGAAGAGCAGCTCCGTCTTGCCGAGGTTCAGCTTGAGGTGATGATCCGTCATCCACACTGATATGTCTGCCAGACATGCAGAGATGCGATTCGCCACCTGGTCGTCAGAAGGGGGAAAGGAGAAGATTAATTGTGTGTCGTCTGCATAGCAATGATAGGAGAGACCATGTGAGGTTATGAAAGAGCCAAGTGACTTGGTGTATAGCGAGAATAGGAGAGGGCCTAGAACAGAGCCCTGGGGGACACCAGTGGTGAGAGCACGTGGTGCAAAGAAACCACTACTAAAGGACACCAATAAGAAGAGGAGACTTGCTTGGGCCAAGAAACACGAGCAATGGACATTAGACTGGTGGAAATCTGTCCTTTGGTCTGATGAGTCCAAATTTGAGATTTTTGGTTCCAACCCCTGTGTCTTTGTGAGACGCAGAGTAGGTGAACGGGATGATCTTCACGTGTGTGGTTCCCACCGTGAAGCATGGAGGAGGTGTGGGGGTGCTTTGCTGGTGACACAGTCTGTGATTTATTTAGAATTCAAGGCACACTTAACCAGCATGGCTACCACAGCATTCTGCAGCGATACGCCATCCCATCTGGTTTGCGCTTGGGACTATCATTTGTTTTTCAACAGGACAATGACCCAACACACCTCCAGGCTGTGTACGGGCTATTTGACCAAGAAGGAGAGTGATGGACTTGGCCTCCACAATCAAGAACCTCAAACAAATTGAGATGGTTTGGGATGAGTTGGACAGCAGAGTGAAGGAAAAGCAGCCAACAAGTCCTCAGCTTATGTGGAAACTCCTTCAAGACTGTTGGAAATGCATTCCAGTTGAAGCTAGTTGAGAGAATGCCAAGAGTGTGCAAAGCTGTTGTCAGGGGTTCACCTTGGGGTCGTGATAGGGGCTGTATCAAATGTTTGATGTATTATAATAATTGATTATGCTAATGTTGTATTAATAGAAGGGGAGGGGTTATAAGACCCCTCTCTCCTTACATTTATAGGATTATAGAGTACAGATGAACAATATATATATTCATTATAAAGGATTAATATTGTTCCACAGTCTTTTCTAATCTCTGCCTCTTATAAAGAAACTGTCTGAGAAATGTGTGACTGTGAGACAGAACTCTGCAGGGGAGTGTAAGAGATAAGAGATTAGTCAGACATTCCACTATAAATCAACTTGGGGAGTGGACATTTACTGCTAAGCTTTTAGATAACACAAAAAGTCTTGTTTATATAGCTGTGTAGGCATGGTTTTGGTCTCGTGAGTAGAAGGTAATGATGTAGGCAGTGACATCACTAAGATATATGGCTGTAGGAATAAGAAAACAACTCGGACCCTTTTCTATTTTGCAGAACTTACTCGGAAACATGCGTGCTATGTTCCTGGTGTCAACTTCTGTCTGCAATTGCATTAATAAATGAGTGATAGATTTACTTAAAGATATTGTCTGAATGCTAATTTCAACAATGATTGACAAGGAACAAGGAACAAACCCCAACACTGTTATTAAGGCAAAGGGTGGCTACTTAGGAGAATCTCAAATATAAAATGTATTTTGATTTGTTCAACACTTTCTTGGTTACGACATGATTCCATGTGTTATTTCATGGTTTTGATGTCTTCACTATTATTCTACAATGTAGAAAATGGTAAAAAATTAAGATAAAATCTTGAGTAGGTGTGTCCAAACTTTTGACTGGTACTGTATATACATATATATTTGCAAAATAGCATATGGGTGATTGGAAGCTACAATCTATCTGCAATATTAAAACTGATCTACCCCTCCCCCAAAAATAAGCCCAAAAATAAATAACAATTCCATATGTCAGCTTAGAAGCCCCCTCCCCCCAACAGCTTAGACTTTTAATAATTAAATCCCTATTTCAATTTCTCAGAGAACAAGTTGAGAGATGGAGCATTAAGAGTGTGGAGCATTTGGCTCGGATGGTTGACTGTATTACACTCTTGAGGAGTGGCATAAGATGACATCAGAAGTTACCTCTTTGTTAGGCAAGTTGCGTCTGGCTGTCCATCAGTCTTATTTACTGGATTCATTTCCATTGGCCTGCAGCAGACATGCCCCAGTAGGAACAGATGTCTGTGCACTGACTACACAACAACCTCGGTGCTAGAGGTTTGTCTGTAGCAGAAGATTTCCACAAAGGGGACACTCTCCCTCCCATGACAGTCTCTGGATCTGTTTAGGCATCAGACATGGAACAGGCCCTGAGGTCATGCAGATTTGATTGATGTAGCGTAGGGGCGGCAGGGTAGCCTAGTGGTTATAGCATTGGACTAATAACCTGGATAACACAGATGTTGCAAGTTCAAATCCCTGAGCTGACAAGGTACCAATCTGTCGTTCTGCCACTGTTCCCAGGCCGTCATTGAAAATAAGAATTTGTTCTTAACTGTCTTGCCTAGTTAAATAAAAATAAAGGTAGCAATATCCCACTAGCAAGTACAGCTACTATACTATATATCCCATCAAAATCTGGTATTTAAACTTCATGGGTAGTTTGCACTTTTTTGTCATAGCTATTTAGTACTGGTACTGTACTTCATTCAAATCTGATATGTATATGGGGACTTTCCATAGAAACTGCCTTAATACTGATACATCCTTGAGTCCCAGCTGTTTAATCAGGATAACACAGATGTCTTCACATTCACTGGATAAATAGGTCTGTCATAAACCAGGAAGATATAGGAGGATGTTACAGTTTCCTGTTTACATCAAGTTGAGTGCTTCTGGGTGCTGGCTCTTGTCCTCCAGGAAAACAGGATGTTTAGAGGGCATTAGACATGGATAGGCCCATTATTATAATGTAGTCCCTACAGGACTCAATTGGTTGGTTGAAGAACTTCAGTCTGCTACAACGGAGTGCTTCAGTATGCTAAGAAGAAGATGAAATTAGTACACTATTTCTCTGTGTTTACATTATTGTAAAGGCTATACAATTAAATATGTCTCTTGCAAATAAACATAAACCCTCTCACCTAATCCATGAAACATTCCAAAGTACAGGCGCACTCCGTTCATGCTTAGCATGGTATAATCTTCTAACACTGGGCCCTGCTCATATCCTTTCTTTGAAAGAGGTGAATGAGTGCATTTGGCACAGCCTGCTGGTATGCTGCCATAACACATTAAAATCGTGACTAGCTCCGGTGCAGATATGAGGAGATAAACTGAGTCAGAGGAATGGGGAGGCAGGCTATATCAGATCAGTGGAAATGTATGTAAACAGTGAGAGAAAGTCATACCATAGGCTACATCTCAGACCATAGAAGGAGGAAAGGCAGGAAATGTATGGATGGAAGAATGCTGGCAGAATAGTTGTATTGTTTCTACACTGAGTGTACAGAACACTAGGAACACCTGCTTTCTCCATGACAGACTGACCAGGTTAATCCAGGTTAAAGCTGTGATCACTTATTGA
Source organism: Oncorhynchus nerka (assembly GCF_034236695.1). Taxonomy (NCBI): domain Eukaryota; kingdom Metazoa; phylum Chordata; class Actinopteri; order Salmoniformes; family Salmonidae; genus Oncorhynchus; species Oncorhynchus nerka. The sequence continues at coordinate 88,335,982 of NC_088417.1, forward strand.
TGTCACTTGTTAAATCCACTTCAATCAGTGTAGATGAAGGGGAAGAGACAGGTTAGAGAAGGATTTTTAAGCCTTGGTAGTAGGTGCCAGGCGCACCGGTTTCAGTGTGTCAAGAAGTGCAAAAAGGCTGGGTTTTTCACACAACGGTTTTCCGTGTGTTTCAAGAATGGTCCACCACCCAAAGAATATCCAGCCAACTTGACACAACTGTGGGATGTTTTGGAGTCAGCATGGGCCAGAATCCCTGTGGAATGCTTTCGACACCTTGTAGTGTCCATGCCTCGACAAATTGAGGCTGTTCTGAGGGCTAAGGAGGTTGCAACTCAATAGTAGGAAGGTGTTCCCAATGTTTTGTATACTCAGTGTATATCATATTTTACATTTGTGTGACTGTTCTTGTCCATCAGTGTTTTGTTACTTGTTGTGTTTTATGTTTTTGTGTGGACCCCAGAAAGAATAGTTGCTGCTTCTGCTAAAGTTAATGGGGATCCGAATAAACCAATAATCATATCAGGCTTTCTAGGACAAAGTCTGAGTCATTCAGTTGAGTTGAAGTCAGGACACAACCTGAGATCAACTGCCTTACCATTCATCATGCAGTAGTCAACACACACTCAGTGCCAACTCAAATGGCTGAGCAGTTTGCTTGCTATAACATTGAGTCATCGTTGTTGATGTTGGGATACTTCACATGGGTGTATATAGAATTCATTATTAACTGGTCATCCTAAAATATGTTCCTAATAGTTATCACTTTCATTTCTCCATTCACCCACTAAAAAGTTGCATACATGGATTTGACAAGGATTATAGGGACGGTTGCGTTTCTAAATCCAACGTTAGTAGTTTAGTTGATGTTCCTGTATGAAGATATTGTAGCAGCCGCTGAACTGTTTCTTCCATTTCTGACTTTCTTGTCTTATCATTCCAGCAAGGCAGAGTGAGTCATCCTCCCAGACACCACCACCATTACATAGACATTACATTTGGTCTTGGTTATGTCCATCAGTGCTTCCACACTGATTCTCCAAAAAGAACAGGATCAAATAAGTAAGAATTTCATGATTTTAGACCAAATAAAAACCCTGAATAAATGAAATCCATTGGTATGTTATTACACATAGTCATCTTGTCCTTGAGCTTTACTCTCTTCAGGTTACTGGTGTACAGTGCAGCCAGCCAGTGTCCTCTTCTCTTACAACAAGCAACCATTAGAGCGCAAACCCTGGCCATCTGACTCCACTTGGTGGTGACAAGTGTTACTACAGAAACAATATATAATCAATATCATGAAACACACCGACAACATTTTAGACATATTGAATGTATTTATTGACAAGGATGAATTTCCAGTTAAACTACTGTACAGTGTGGGCTACTCATTATTCATTATTGTAATTGATGATAAACCCCCCCCCCCCCCGAAATATTCAGTATTAATGTGCAAAAAAATGTTGGGGTCCAGCAGCAAAGTTTCCTACGGTACAGAAGTTCTTACAGTAAACACACCTGACAATACAGTAACATAATAACCCAGTCTGCGTCACAAATGACACTCTATCCCCAGTGTAATACTTTTGACCAGGGTCCATAAGGGTCTGTTTAAAAGTAGTGCACGATGCAGGGAATAGGGTGCCATTTCAGATGCAAACTTCGTGTCCTCATGGGAGCTCAACATGTATGAGTGAAACACTATGTTTTAATACTGCATATTGTATAATAATAACGCAAGTCAAATCAATTTGGAGGCAAATGCATAGTCAAACATGATTGATCTAAGACCTCACTGTGCAGTGATCGCTACACAATCCGGTCTCATCCGGATTACAACAATTGAGTACAATTGTACAGTATATCTCGCCCACTCAGAAGTACTGTGGGCCCAGATCTGTTTGTGCTGTATAGCCTATGGTCGTTGTGGAGTTGGTTATACAGAACAAATATATCTGGGACCAGGCTTACTCAAAAGCGCCTTAAAGCTTAAATGCTCTCTAAAATGAAGACACTGTACAGGATTACTGGTGTCGGTGTGGTCAAAAGACAGAGCAGAGTACACTGGCACAAATACTTGGAAAAGTGTCCTTTCTGTCCTCTTAAAGGGGTTTCCATGCATTATCTAACACATACTGTACATACACAGAGCAGTACTCCAGGTGGGGTTGGTTACTGGTGTAGAGCACAACCAGTGTACTCTACACAGCCATCACTGTTGTATTTCACAAGTTCATGTTTCTTTCTTTCCAGAAATCAGGCTTTTCTTTACATGTTTTCTGTTGGTGAGAGATTGTGGCATTGTTTCTGCGGTGGTGGTTGCGTTTCTGTCAGGTCACGTCTCGACCTTGGTTCGGGGAGTATGGACCGTCTTCACCACCTTGGCGTTGCTCCTCACGTCATGCTCTATGATCTCTGACAGCAGCGTGTCTTTAGAGCCTTGCTTCTTCTGGAAAACAATACATTGTTTGAATATCAATGCAGGGAGATGAATTCACCAGAGTTTGTGGTAATAAAAGCTGGTATGGTATTTAATACATGTAGCACTGCCATATCCATGCAGGGAGATGAATTCACCAGAGTTTGTGGTAATAAAAGCTGGTATTGTATTTAATACATGTAGCACTGCCATATCCATGCAGGAGATGAATTCACCAGAGTTTGTGGTAATAAAAGCTGGTATTGTATTTAATACATGTAGCACTGCCATATCCATGCAGGGAGATGAATTCACCAGAGTTTGTGGTAATAAAAGCTGGTATTGTATTTAATACATGTAGCACTGCCATATCCATGCAGGGAGATGAATTCACCAGAGTTTGTGGTAATAAAAGCTGGTATGGTATTTAATACATGTAGCACTGCCATATCCATGCAGGGAGATTAATTCACCAGAGTTTGTGGTAATAAAAGCTGGTATGGTATTTAATACATGTAGCACTGCCATATCCATGCAGGGAGATGAATTCACCAGAGTTTGTGGTAATAAAAGCTGGTTTGGTATTTAATACATGTAGCACCGCCATATCCATGCAGGGAGATGAATTCACCAGAGTTTGTGGTAATAAAAGCTGGTATGGTATTTAATACATGTAGCACTGCCATATCCATGCAGGGAGATGAATTCACCAGAATTTGTGGTAATAAAAGCTGGTATGGTATTTAATACATGTAGCACTGCCATATCCATGCAGGGAGATGAATTCACCAGAGTTTGTGGTAATAAAAGCTGGTATGGTATTTAATACATGTAGCACTGCCATATCCATGCAGGGAGATGAATTCACCAGAGTTTGTGGTAATAAAAGCTGGTATTGTATTTAATACATGTAGCACTGCCATATCCATGCAGGGATGAATTCACCAGAGTTTGTGGTAATAAAAGCTGGTATGGTATTTAATACATGTAGCACTGCCATATCCATGCAGGGAGATGAATTCACCAGAGTTTGGTAATAAAAGCTGGTATGGTATTTAATACATGTAGCACTGCCATATCCATGCAGGGAGATGAATTCACCAGAGTTTGTGGTAATAAAAGCTGGTATTGTATTTAATACATGTAGCACTGCCATATCCATGCAGGGAGATGAATTCACCAGAGTTTGTGGTAATAAAAGCTGGTATGGTATTTAATACATGTAGCACTGCCATATCCATGCAGGGAGATGAATTCACCAGAGTTTGTGGTAATAAAAGCTGGTACGGTATTTAATACATGTAGCACTGCCATATCCATGCAGGGAGATGAATTCACCAGAGTTTGTGGTAATAAAAGCTGGTATGGTATTTAATACGTGTAGCACTGCCATATCCATGCAGGGAGATGAATTCACCAGAGTTTGTGGTAATAAAAGCTGGTATGGTATTTCATACGTGTAGCACTGCCATATCCATGCAGGGAGATGAATTCACCAGAGTTTGTGGTAATAAAAGCTGGTATGGTATTTAATACATGTAGCACTGCCATATCCATGCAGGGAGATGAATTCACCAGAGTTTGTGGTAATAAAAGCTGGTATGGTATTTAATACATGTAGCACTGCCATATCCATGCAGGGAGATGAATTCACCAGAGTTTGTGGTAATGAAAGCTGGTATTGTATTTAATACATGTAGCACTGCCATATCCATGCAGGGAGATGAATTCACCAGAGTTTGTGGTAATGAAAGCTGGTATTGTATTTAATACGTGTAGCACTGCCATTCAAATGAAATAATCACCCTGCTATGCGCTCGCAAAGTATCACTTTTATTCATCGCGAACATTTCTGCCTCACAGCCTTTGTCACAGCTTGTACGTGTGGCATTGACCAATAAGCGTCAAGAAAAAGGTTTGTGACTGACCTGAGAGGGGGTGGAGCTGGAACCTGGGATGTCTGCTGTGCGTGTCACAGGTAAGGGGGGAACAAGGTCTGTCCGGGTGCTGGGGAGAGGGTAGAGATGTGTTAGATGTTGGAAGACAAACGCAGGGTTACACTTTAATCATACTATACTATTTATGAAGCACACAGTCGCTTCAATTATCATGTCTCAAGGTGCTGAACAATACAGGAACGAACCATCAGCATCAAGCAACCGTACAATAACTAGACTAGAGCCGGGATTGAATTTGACAGACATTGCAGCGCCCTTGGCATTTAAAGGTAATATGTGATTGGACAGACATTGCAGCGCCCTTGGCATTTAAAGGTAATATGTGATTGGACAGACATTGCAGTGCCCTTGGCATTTAAAGGTAATATGTGATTGGACAGACATTGCAGCGCCCTTGGCATTTAAAGGTAATATGTGATTGGACAGACATTGCAGCGCCCTTGGCATTTAAAGGTAATATGTGATTGGGCAGACATTTGCTGAGTTTACCGTGAATGTGATCTCTGAGAACGTCAGGATCACTGCCTTTACACATCTACAACGCGCCTCAGATTGTATTCCATTTAAATGTGACATTTCGGGTGAGACTCTTGAAGAGTGAAAACCCATAAGATCTGGCCTGAGACCAGTTTAGACTCACTTGACCTCAGAGAGCACGGACCTCTCCCCTTCGGAACACTGGGAGCGTCGGTAGTGATGGAAACTCCTGGGGGAATGAGAGTGACGGATTTTGATTGGGTCTCCTTGGGTTCTGGAAAGAATGATGAACATAGAATCCTTCACTTTATCTCATGTGTAGGAGAGTAGGCCTACCTCTCATTTAGCCCAGTGGGATATAAGCCCACGCCATACTGAATTCATCAGCTTCTATCTCAGAGGCGGTGAGATAGAATTAAATAGAGCATAATGTATCTCTACAGGGAGCAGTATGAAAAGGCCAGACTCAATCATTAAAGATGTGAGGGAAACACTTCAGTCTGGTGGGGAATCTGTTATCTTCTTATCCAAGTCCAGATCAACAGGCCCTATGTGCTGACTGAGCATGCTCCATTCATTATAGACCTGTCTGATTATCATATAGACCTGTACGATTATCATATTGACCTGTCTGATTATCATATTATCATACCTGTCTGGTTATCATATTATCATACCAACAGTTGAAGTCAGTAGTTTACATACACATTAAAACTCGTTTTTCAACCACTCCACAAATTTCTTGTTAACAAACTATAGTTTTGGCAAGTCCTTTAGGACATCTACTTTGTGCATGACACAAGTAATTTTTCCAACAATTGTTTAGACATATTATTTCACTTATAATTCACTGTATCACAATTCCAGTGGGTCAGAAGTTTGCATACACTAAGTTGACTGTGCCTTTAAACAGCTTGGAAAATTCCAGAAAATGATGTCATGGCTTTAGATACTTCTGATAGGCTAATTGACATCATTTGAGTCAATTGGAGGTGTACCTGTGGATGTATTTCAAGGCCTACCTTCAAACTCGGTGCCTCTTTGCTAGACATCATGGGAAAATCTAAAGAAATCAGCCAAGACTTAAGAAAAACATTTGTAGACCTCCACAAGTCTGCTTCATCCTTGGGAGCAATTTCCAAACGCCTGAAGGTACCTAGTACCAAAGTATAAACACCATGGGACCACGCAGCCGCCATATCGCTCAGGAAGGAGACGCGTTCTGTCTCCTAGAGATGAACGCACTTTGGTGCGAAAAGTGCAAATCAATCCCAGAACAACAGCAAAGGACCTTGTGAAGATGCTGGAGGAAACAGGTACAAAAGTATCTATATCCACAGTAAAACTAGTCCTATATAGACATAACCTGAAAGGCCGCTCAGCAAGGAAGAAGCCACTGCTCCAAAACCACCATAAAAAAGCCAGACTATGGTTTGCAACTGCACATGGGGACAAAGATCATTCTTTTTGGAGAAATGTCCTCTGGTCTGATGAAACAAAAATACAACTGTTTGGCCCTAATGATCATTGTCATGTTTGGAGAAAAAAGGGGGAGGCTTGCAAGCTGAAGAACACCATCCCAACCATGAAGCACAGGAAAGAAATAAAAGCTGAAATAAATCATTCTCTCTACTATTATTCTGACATTTCACATTCTTAAAATAAAGTGGTGATCCTAAATGACCTAAGACAGGGAAGTTTTACTAGGATTAAATGTCGGGAATTGTGAAAAACTGAGTTTAAATGTATTTCGCTAAGGTGTATGGAAACTTCCGACTTCAAATCAAATCAAATGAAATGTATTTATATAGCCCTTCGTACATCAGCTGATATCTCAAAGTGCTGTACTTCAACTGTATCTGATTATCACATTATCATACCTGTCTGATTATCATATAATCATTGTCTGATTGTCATATAGACCTGTCTGATTATCATATTGACCTGTCTGATTACCATTATATATATATATACCTGTCTGATTATTATATAGTCCTGTTTGATTATCATATCGTAACTGTCTGACTATCATATTGACCTGTCTGATTGTCATATAGTCCTGTCTGATTATCATATTATCATAACTGTCATATTATCATATTGACCGGTGTGATTAGCATATAGACCTGTCTGAGTAGCATATAGACCTGTCTGATTAGCATATTGACCTGTCTGATTATCATATAGACCTGTCTGAGTAGCATATAGACCTGTCTGATTAGCATATTGACCTGTCTGATTATCATATAGACCTGTCTGATTATCATATAGACCTGTCTGATTATCATATTGACCTGTCTGATTATCATATAGACCTGTCTGATAATCATATATACCTGTCTGATTATCATATTATCATAACTGTCTGATTATGGGGCCCGCAGTTCAATCCCAGGCTGTGTTGCAGCCGACCGGGAGACCCATGAGGCAGTGCACAATTGGCCCAGCGCTGTCTGGGTTAGGGAAGGGTTTGGTCGGCCGGGATGTCCTTGTCCCATCGCGTTCTAGCAACTCTTTGTGGCGGGCCGGGCGCATGCACGCTGACTTTGGTCGCCAGCTGTACGGTGTTTCCTTTGACACATTGGTGCGGTTGGCTTCCGGGTTATGCAAACAGTGCGGCTTTGTGGGGTCATGTTTCAGAGGATGCATGGCTCTCAACCTTCGCCTATCCTGAGTCCGTACGGGAGTTGCAGCAATGGCACAAGACTGTAACTACCAATTGGATATCCCAGAATTGCAGAGAAAAAGGGGTAAAAATACATATTATCATAACCGTCTGATTATCATATTATCATACTGTCTGATTATAATATACCTGTCTGATTATCATATAGACCAGTCTGATTATCTTATAGATCTGTCTGATTATCATATAGACCAGTCTGATTATCATATAGACCAGTCTGATTATCATATAGACCAGTCTGATTATCATATACCGTAATTTCCAGACTATAAGCCGCTACTTTATTCCCACACTTTGAACCTCGCGGTTTATACAATGACGCGGCTAATTTATGGATTTTTCCCGCTTTCACAAGATTCATGCCGCCAAAAAACTGAGCACCGTCACATAATGTGACATAAATCGAGCGCGCTCAAACTTCCCATCATTCTGATTACGGTAGTAATTTTGTCACCCTCATCATGGCAAAGACACGGAGAAATGCATATGATGCAGCTTTCAAGTTGAAGGCGATAAATCTGGCTGTTGGAAAAGGAAATAGAGCTGCTGCATGGGAGCTTGGCCTTAATGAGTCGATGATAAGACGTTGGAAACAGCAGCGTGAAGAACTGACTCAGTGCAGAAAGACAACAAAAGCTTTCAGAGGGAAGAAAAGCAGATGGCCCAAAGTATTTGCAGCCACTCGACATCAGTGTAAATCATGCATTTAAGGTGGCGCTCCTTGTTCAGTGGGAGGCTTGGATGACAAGTAGGGAGAAATCCTTCACTAAAACGGGCCGCAGGCGAAGAGCATCTTATGGTCAAGTCTGCCAGTGGGTCCTGACAGCGTGGAGCATTGTCAAAAAATCCACTATCATCAACAGGTTTCGAAAGGCTGGACTGCTGCGTGTTGAAGGGGCAGCATGAGCTCAGCGGGGTATTTGCCTCCGGATGAAAGTGACGAGAGCGACAATGAAAACGATCCAACATCGGATGAAGCAATTCTGAGGCTATTCAACTCCGACACCGAAGGAGATGACCAGTGGTTTCAGTGCACAGGAGGAGGAAGATAGTGACCAATGACTTTCTTGGTAGGCTACTGTTTTAATTTTTGTTACAAGCCGTGTTTCGTTAAAGCCTATTTGTTTTTGTTACAATTTGTTCATTTGTTTCAATGTACCGGTAGGCACCTGCGGCTTATAGACATGTGCGGCTTATTGATGTACAAAATACATATTTTTTAATAATTCAGTGGGTGCGGTTTATATTCAGGTGCGCTTAATAGTCCAGCAATTACGGTAGATCTGTCTGATTATCATATAGACCTGTCTGATTATCATATAGACCTGTCTGATTATGATATTATCTTAACTGTCAGATTATTATATTGACCTGTCTGATTATCATATTGACCTGTCTGATTATCATATAGACCTGTCTGATTATGATATTATCTTAACTGTCAGATTATCATATTGACCTGTCTGATTATCATATAGACCTGTCTGATTATGATATTATCTTAACTGTCAGATTATTATATTGACCTGTCTGATTATCATATTGACCTGTCTGATTATCATATCGACAAGTTTTCATCTTAAAAAATGTACAAACTATCTAATCTAATGAGGAAGGGAGTAGCAGTCACTCACTCCACTTTCTTGTAGGGGATCTCCTTCAGCTGATCCTCTGTTAGATCAGGAGCAGGGTCCACCAGCTCCTTCCTGTAGGAACACAACCACCAGGGTTTGTTACCATTCATGTTTCCATTCACTGGAGAAAAGGCTGTGCACACGTTTTCAAAAACCTCTGAAGGCTGTGTTAGTGCATACTGTTCAATAGTATATTCTCTTCATGAATAGTTATCAACTATTAGTCATGGTTAGTCAAGTCATTATAGTGCTACACCTTTAACTTTTCATAACACAGGAAAAAAGGCCTATTGGTCATACTTTATTTGGATAGTCCATCTGTAGGTCACACTATCAACTACCTATCTGTTGATAAACTACCTATCTGTTGATAAGCAACCAGGATTAACCATATGACATCTACATAAAATACCTGGAAGTCTGGAACATACAGTCCAACCATGGAGCGGTTGAGAACTTCAAGTTCCTCGGTGTCCACAACACTAAGGATTGAAAATGGTCCACAGACACATGCACAGTCCTGAAGAAGGCCCGACAGCACCTCTTCCCCCTCAGGAGGTTGAAAAGGTTTGGCATGTGCCCTCAAATCCTCAAAAAGTTCAACAGCTATACCAGTTAGACCATCTTGGTGAAGACAGCCCAGTACATCACTGGGGCCGAGCTCCCTGCCACCCAGGACCTCTATATCAGGCGGTTTGAAAGGAAGGCCCGGGAAGAAAAAAAAATCACCCAAGCCATAGACTACTCTCTCCTCTTCCGCACATCAGCCGGTACCAGTGCATCAAGTCTGACACCAACAGGCTCCTGAACAGCGTCTATCTCCAAACCATAAGACTGATAAATAGCTAACTAAATAGCTAACTAAATGGCTACACGGATTATCTGATTATTGTCTCTATGCGGATTATTGTCGCTAAGCACACTCACAGGGCCATACACACTCACGCACACTGACACGCCAACACACACACACACACACTCACAGGGCCATACACACTCACGCACACTGACACGCCAACACACACACACACACACTCACAGGGCCATACACACTCACGCACACTGACACGCCAACACACACACAAACACTCACTCCATGATTTGCTCACACACACACACACACACAGTGCATTCGGAAAGGATTTTGACGCCTTGACCTATCCCACATTTCGTTAGGTTACAGCCTTATTCTAAAACTGATTAAAAATTTGTTTTTTCCCTCATCAATCTACACACAATACCTCATAATGACAAAGCAAAAACAGGTATTTAGACATTTTAGAAAAAAATGAAATATCACATTTACATAAGTATTCAGACCCTTTACTCAGTACTTTGTTGAAGCACCTTTGGCAGAGATTACACCCTCAGGTCTTCTTGGGTATGACGCTACAAGCTTGGCACACCTGTATTTGGTGGTCATTCTTTGGTGGTCATTCTCTCTTTCTCCCCTTACCCATCTGTCGATCGCCTCCTTTGAATTCCATGCTGTCACAGTTACCAGCCCTTTCAAGCTTAACATCCTTATCATTTATCGCCCTCCAGGTTCCCTCGGAGAGTTCATCAATGAGCTTGATGCCTTGATAAGCTCCTTTCCTGAGGACGGCTCACCTCTCACAGTTCTGGGCGACTTTAACCTCCCCACGTCTACCTTTGACTCATTCCTCTCTGCCTCCTTCTTTCCACTCCTCTCCTCTTTTGACCTCTCCCTCTCACCTTCCCCCCCTACTCACAAGGCAGGCAATACGCTCGACCTCATCTTTACTAGATGCTGTTCTTCCACTAACCTCATTGCAACTCCCCTCCAAGTCTCCGACCACTACCTTGTATCCTTTTCCCTCTCGCTCTCATCCAACACTTCCCACACTGCCCCTACTCGGATGGTATCGCGCCGTCCCAACCTTCGCTCTCTCTCCCCCGCTACTCTCTCCTCTTCCATCCTATCATCTCTTCCCTCTGCTCAAACCTTCTCCAACCTATCTCCTGATTCTGCCTCCTCAACCCTCCTCTCCTCCCTTTCTGCATCCTTTGACTCTCTATGTCCCCTATCCTCCAGGCCGGCTCTGTCCTCCCCTCCCGCTCCGTGGCTCGACGACTCATTGCGAGCTCACAGAACAGGGCTCCGGGCAGCCGAGCGGAAATGGAGGAAAACTCGCCTCCCTGCGGACCTGGCATCCTTTCACTCCCTCCTCTCTACATTTTCCTCTTCTGTCGCTGCTACTAAAGCCACTTTCTACCACTCTAAATTCCAAGCATCTGCCTCTAACCCTAGGAAGCTCTTTGCCACCTTCTCCTCCCTCCTGAATCCCCTCCCCCCTCCTCCCTCTCTGCAGATGACTTCGTCAACCATTTTGAAAAGAAGGTCGACGACATCCGATCCTCGTTTGCTAAGTCAAACGACACCGCTGGTTCTGCTCACACTGCCCTACCCTGTGCTCTGACCTCTTTCTCCCCTCTCTCTCCAGATGAAATCTCGCGTCTTGTGACGGCCGGCCGCCCAACAACCTGCCCGCTTGACCCTATCCCCTCCTCTCTTCTCCAGACCATTTCCGGAGACCTTCTCCCTTACCTCACCTCACTCATCAACTCATCCCTGACCGCTGGCTACGTCCCTTCCGTCTTCAAGAGAGCGAGAGTTGCACCCCTTCTGAAAAAACCTACACTCGATCCCTCCGATGTCAACAACTACAGACCAGTATCCCTTCTTTCTTTTCTCTCCAAAACCCTTGAACGTGCCGTCCTTGGCCAGATCTCCCACTATCTCTCTCAGAATGACCTTCTTGATCCAAATCAGTCAGGTTTCAAGACTAGTCATTCAACTGAGACTGCTCTTCTCTGTATCACGGAGGCGCTCCGCACTGCTAAAGCTAACTCTCTCTCCTCTGCTCTCATCCTTCTAGACCTATCGGCTGCCTTCGATACTGTGAACCATCAGATCCTCCTCTCCACCCTCTCCGAGTTGGGCATCTCCGGCGCGGCCCACGCTTGGATTGCGTCCTACCTGACAGGTCGCTCCTACCAGGTGGCGTGGCGAGAATCTGTCTCCTCACCACGTGCTCTCACCACTGGTGTCCCCCAGGGCTCTGTTCTAGGCCCTCTCCTATTCTCGCTATACACCAAGTCACTTGGCTCTGTCATAACCTCACATGGTCTCTCCTATCATTGCTATGCAGACGACACACAATTAATCTTCTCCTTTCCCCCTTCTGATGACCAGGTGGCGAATCGCATCTCTGCATGTCTGGCAGACATATCAGTGTGGATGACGGATCACCACCTCAAGCTGAACCTCGGCAAGACGGAGCTGCTCTTCCTCCCGGGGAAGGACTGCCCGTTCCATGATCTCGCCATCACGGTTGACAACTCCACTGTGTCCTCCTCCCAGAGCGCTAAGAACCTTGGCGTGATCCTGGACAACACCCTGTCTTTTTCAACTAACATCAAGGCGGTGGCCCGTTCCTGTAGGTTCATGCTCTACAACATCCGCAGAGTACGACCCTGCCTCACACAGGAAGCGGCGCAGGTCCTAATCCAGGCACTTGTCATCTCCCGTCTGGATTACTGCAACTCGCTGTTGGCTGGGCTCCCTGCCTGTGCCATTAAACCCCTACAACTCATCCAGAACGCCGCAGCCCGTCTGGTGTTCAACCTTCCCAAGTTCTCTCACGTCACCCCGCTCCTCCGCTCTCTCCACTGGCTTCCAGTTGAAGCTCGCATCCGCTACAAGACCATGGTGCTTGCCTATGGAGCTGTGAGGGGAACTGCACCTCAGTACCTCCAGGCTCTGATCAGGCCCTACACCCAAACAAGGGCACTGCGTTCATCCACCTCTGGCCTGCTCGCCTCCCTACCACTGAGGAAGTACAGTTCCCGCTCAGCCCAGTCAAAACTGTTCGCTGCTCTGGCCCCCCAATGGTGGAACAAACTCCCTCACGACGCCAGGACAGCGGAGTCAATCACCACCTTCCGGAGACACCTGAAACCCCACCTCTTTAAGGAATACCTAGGATAGGATAAAGTAATCCTTCTCACCCCCCTTAAAAGATTTAGATGCACTATTGTAAAGTGGCTGCTCCACTGGATGTCATAAGGTGAATGCACCAATTTGTAAGTCGCTCTGGATAAGAGCGTCTGCTAAATGACTTAAATGTAAATGTAAATGTATTTGGAGAGTTTCTCCCATTCTTCTCTGAAGAGCCTCTCAAGCTCTGTCAAGTTTGGACGGGGAGCGTCGCTGCACAGCTATTTTCAGGTCTCTCCAGATGTTTGATCAAGTCCGAGCTCTGGCTGGACCACTCAAGGACATTAAGAGTCTTGTCCTGAAGCCACTCCTGCGTTGTCTTGGCTGTGTGCTTAAGGTCGTTGTCCTGTTGGAAGGTGAACCTTTGCCCCAGTCTGAGGTCCTGAGCGCTCTGGTTTTCATCAAGGATCTCTCTGTACTTTACTCTGTTCATCTTTCCCTCAATGCTGACTAGTCTCCCTGTCCTTACCGCTGAAAAACATCCTCACAGCATGATGCTGCCACCACCATGCTTCACCTTAGGGATGGTGCCAGGTTTCCTCCAGACGTGATGCTTAGCAAAGATTTCAATCTTTGTTTCATCAAACCAGAGAATCTTGTTTCTCATGGTCTGAGAGTCCTTTAGCGGGCTGTCATGTGCCTTTTACTGAGGAGTGGCTTCCGTCTGGCCACTCTACCATAAAGGACTGATTGGTGGAGTGCTGTAGAGATGGTTGTCCTTCTGGAAGGTTCTCCCATCTCCACAGAAGAACTCTAGAGCTCTGTCATCGGGTTCTTGGTCACCTCCCTGACCAAGGCCCTTCTCCCCGATTGCTCAGTATGTCCGGGCAGCCAGCTCTAGGAAGAGTCTTGGTGGTTCCAAACTTCTTCCATTTAAGAATGATGAAGGCCTCTGTGTTCTTGGGGACCTTCAAAGCTGCAGTCATTTTTTGGTACCCTTCCCCAGATCTGTGACTCCACACAACCCTGTCTCGGGGCTCTACGGACAATTCCTTCGTCCTCATGGCTTGGTTTTAGCTCTGACATGCACTGTCAACTGTGGGACTTTATATAGATAAGCGTGTGCCTTTCCAAATCATGTCCAATCAATTGAATTTAACACAGGTGGACTCCAATCAAGTTGTAAAAACATCTCAAGGATGATCAATGGAAACAGGATGCACCTGAGCTCAATTTGAAGTCTCATAGCAAAGAGTCTGAATATTTATGTAAATAAGGTATTTCTGTTATTTATTTTTAATACATTTGCAAACATTTCTAAAATCCTGTTTTCACTTTGTCCTTATGGGGTATTGTGTGTAGATTGATGAGGAAAACATGTAATTGAAACCATTTTAGAACAAGGCTGTAATGTAACAAAATAATGAAAAAGTCAAGGGGTCTAAAAAAACTTTCTGAACGCCGTGTACATTATACTGACTACACACCCACACACCCACTCACATTCAGTTATCATATACCTGTATGCTGCTGCTACTCTGTTTATCATATATCCTAATGCCTAGTTACCTTACCCAAATAAAGTGGTACCTGCTTATTTCTAAAAGAGCACTGTTGAACCTCATTAATGGAGTCATTACTTACTGGATGTGCTTCCACAGCTGCTCTTTCGCCTGCACATCTGGACTCCGCCTGGAACACATCACAGAATTACAGGGGTTAACAGGTCAAGGGTTGTTTATAAGACGGACCATCTGATAAGGAGAGTTATTGTAATGAATGGAAATTCTTCCCTCTGTGTATCTGGAAATTGAGGGGATGAAATTGACCGTAGCTTAAGGCATTGTTCCAGGTCAGGTCAGAGGTGGGGGTCTTTAGCGCAGGGAGGAGCGGGAAGGAGGGTGTGTGCGACTTGTGTATGGTTGTCTTACGATCGAGAACGGTGTCGTGAGCGGCGATGGTTTGGGTCGTTCTGAGACCTCTCTTTTTGACGACAGAGCACAGCTTCCCACTGAGGACCAGAGTCCACCATCTCATTCTCCTGACGAGACCTGGAATATAATATTATTTTAGTATTGTAATATCATATAGGAGTATTATATGCCAGTATATTATAAATATACAGCATAAACATATTACTTCTACATAAAAGACCTGGAAGGCTGGAACCTACAATCCAACCATGTTACATCTACACAGACATGTACAGAGATGACAGTATGGTTGCAACTAACTGACACATGATACATCCACATTCAAAGGACCTTGCGTTCTCAGAACATGCACAGAACAGCTGGCAGGCATATTCACAGTCATTTTCAACCTCTCCTCTCTCCCAATCTGTAATCCACACGTTTTAACATGACCACCAACATTCCTGTCCCCAATAACTCTAAGGCTTCATGACACAATGACTACCACCCTGTAGCACTCACTTCTGTAATCATGAAGTGCTTTTAGAGGCTGGTTAAGGCACACATTAACTCCACCATCCCAGACACCCTAGACCCACTCCAATTTACATACCGCCCCAGCAGATCCCTAGACGACACAATTTCAATTGCACTCCACACTGCTAGATAAGAGAAACACCTATGTGAGAATGCTTTTAATTGACTGCAGATCAGCGTTCAACAGCATGTTGCCTTCCAAGCTCATCACTAAGCTTAGGACTTTTGGACTGAACACCTCCCTCTGCAACTGGATCCTGGACTTCCTGACAGGCTGACCCCAGGTAATGATGGTCGGCAACATCCCCTCCGCCACATTGACCCTCAACACGGGGGCCCCACAGGGGTGCGTGCTTAGTCCCTTCCTGTAATCCCTGTTCACCCACAACTGCGTGGCCACGTATGACTCCAACACCATCCCCAAGTTTGCTGACGACATCAGTTTTAGGTCTGATCACCAGTGACGATGAAACACTTCTCAAAAAGTTCTACAGCTGTACCATTAGGAGCATCTTGACTGGCTGCATCACTGCTTGGTATGACAGTAGCACCAGTACATCACTGGGGCCGAGCTCCCTGCCATGCAGGACCTCTATGTCAGGTGGTATGAAAATAAGGCCTAAAAAATCACTAAGACTATTCTCTCCTCTTCTGCATGGCAAGTGGTGTTGGTGCATCAAGTCTGACAGCAACAGTCTCCTGAACAGCTTCTTTCCCCAAGCCATAAAACGGATAAATAGCAAACTAAATGGCTACACAGATTATCTGATTATTGTCTCCATGCAGATTATTGTCTCTATGCACACTCACAGGGCCATACACACACACACAAAACTGTCACTCCAACACACACACAAACTGTCACTACATCATTTGCTCACACACACATAATATCCACATACAATTATACTGACTCTGCACATCCACTCACACACAATCATCATATACTGTACACTGCTGCTACTCTGTTTATCATATATCCTGATGCCTAGTCACCTTACCCCTATACATATCTACATCTATGACTCCAGTATCCCTGCACATTGTACATATGGTACTAGAACTGACTGCCCCGATACACTGAGTATACAAAACATTAAGACACCTGCTTTTTCCATGACATAGACTGACCAGGTGAATCCAGGTGAAAGCTATGATCCCTTATTGATGTCACCTGTTAAATCCACTTCAATCAGTGTAGATGAATGGGAGGAGACTTAAAGAAGGCTTTTTAAGCCTTGAAACAAGAGAGACATGGATTGTGTATGTGTGCCACTGACGGTAAATGGGCAAGACAAAACATTTAAGTGCCTTTGAACGCGGTATGGTAATATGTGCCAGGCGCACTGGTTTATGTCAAGAACTGCAACGCTGCTGGGTTTTTCACACTTAACAGTTTCCCATGTGTATCAAGAATGGTCCACCACACATAGGACATCCAGCCAACTTGACACAACTGTGGGAAGCCTTGGAGTCCACATGGGCCAGCATCCTCGTGGAACACTTTCAACACCTTGTACAGTCCATGCCCTGATGAAATGAGTCTGTTCTGAAGGCAAAAAGGGTTCCTAATGTTTGGTATACTCAGTGTATATAGTGTATATATATGCTTACTTACTTTCTCGTGTTCTTCTTATTTTTATTTATTTCGTTTTTTTCTACCTTATGTTATTTTTAGTATTAAATTGTTATTGATTACTGCAGTGTTGGGTTTGGAGCTGTCAAGAAAGGCATTTCACTGTACATGTGCATGTCATACTAAAACTAGAAACTTGAAAAAACAATATTGTACATACAGTACATCACTAATTTTACTGTCACAACAGACAGCAACACAATTTCCATGAAATTTCCTTCCTAATGACTTTTGCTCCATCATGCGATATTCAGACACTTGAGGCTGTCTATAGTGTATCGTATATCGTATGACACAGCTAGGGAACCATTGTGGGTCTCAACATATAGTATCATTCAGAGGACAATAGCAGCCTGATGATATGCTGTATTACTTCAATACATACTTCCCTTACAGACACTGGCTTCGGGAAATAGTAGTCTTGGGAGCTATACCCCCATATGATAGAGTTGTAGTTTACTATGGAATGGCTGTCACCTTTGAGAAATATTACTATGTACTTTTAGTGGTACTATTATGTACAAAATAGGAGGTAGTAGTAGCGGTTTACTATATATCTTTATTCTGTATATTTAATGGATATATGTACAGATATGTCTCTTTGTAGGGAAAGCAGAGTGGCATCACTCACCGGTTCCTCTTTTTACGATGCTCCCGGGTGGAGGTCTCGGACTCGCTGCCACTGCTGGTGTTGCCACGGGAGCGTGACCTGCGGGTAGGCAGCGGTGAATAAAACGAGGTTAAAAGTTGACCAGGGTCAAATAAATGAGATGGAATGTTGTTTGTGTATGACCTGTCAGAGAGAGAGGACAAAAGTTAACTTTTACTTTTAGAGAAATGACTCCAGAACTTGGCTAATGTAACTGCTGAAAAACAGAACCACACACTGACTAGATCGTGATCTCTGTAGAGCTCCAACAGTAGGTTTGTGGTGCTGCCACATTACAACACAGCACATCAATGACAATCTTGGCAAGTCACTGGGTTTATCTGACTTGTCTAAGTCTGTGTGGAACGTAGGGATGTAAAGATGTGACCCTTTAGTTGCAGAGAGGACAGAGGTTCAGAATTGAAGAATTTAGCATGCAGTACTGTAAGCTAACTGTACCTCCTTAGCTGATCGTTCTGGTTCGGGGGATCTGTTGGATCACTGGCCTGGCCTTTCCTGAGGGATCATATCACAGAAGTTATTACTGTCATGTTATTATCAGAGAGTCACTGTCATGTTGTTACTATTAGACATCAGAGGAATGTCACTGTCATGTTGTTACTATTAGACATCAGAGGAATGTCACTGTCATGTTGTTACTATTAGACATCAGAGGAATGTCACTGTCATGTTGTTACTATTAGACATCAGAGGAATGTCACTGTCATGTTGTTACTATTAGACATCAGAGGAATGTCACTGTCATGTTGTTACTATTAGACATCAGAGGAATGTCACTGTCATGTTGTTACTATTAGACATCAGAGGAATGTCACTGTCATGTTGTTACTATTAGACATCAGAGGAATGTCACTGTCATGTTGTTACTATTAGACATCAGAGGAATGTCACTGTCATGTTGTTACTATTAGACATCAGAGGAATGTCACTGTCATGTTGTTACTATTAGACATCAGAGGAATGTCACTGTCATGTTGTTACTATTAGACATCAGAGGAATGTCACTGTCATGTTGTTACTATTAGACATCAGAGGAATGTCACTGTCATGTTGTTACTATTAGACATCAGAGGAATGTCACTGTCATGTTGTTACTATTAGACATCAGAGGAATGTCACTGTCATGTTGTTACTATTAGACATCAGAGGAATGTCACTGTCATGTTGTTACTATTAGACATCAGAGGAATGTCACTGTCATGTTGTTACTATTAGACATCAGAGGAATGTCACTGTCATGTTGTTACTATTAGACATCAGAGGAATGTCACTGTCATGTTGTTACTATTAGACATCAGAGGAATGTCACTGTCATGTTGTTACTATTAGACATCAGACATCAGAGGAATGTCACTGTCATGTTGTTACTATTAGACATCAGAGGAATGTCACTGTCATGTTGTTACTATTAGACATCAGAGGAATGTCACTGTCATGTTGTTACTATTAGACATCAGAGGAATGTCACTGTCATGTTGTTACTATTAGACATCAGAGGAATGTCACTGTCATGTTGTTACTATTAGACATAAGAGGAATGTCACTGTCATGTTGTTACTATTAGACATCAGAGGAATGTCACTGTCATGTTGTTACTATTAGACATCAGAGGAATGTCACTGTCATGTTGTTACTATTAGACATCAGAGGAATGTCACTGTCATGTTGTTACTATTAGACATCAGAGGAATGTCACTGTCATGTTGTTACTATTAGACATCAGAGGAATGTCACTGTCATGTTGTTACTATTAGACATCAGAGGAATGTCACTGTCATGTTGTTACTATTAGACATCAGAGGAATGTCACTGTCATGTTGTTACTATTAGACATCAGAGGAATGTCACTGTCATGTTGTTACTATTAGACATCAGAGGAATGTCACTGTCATGTTGTTACTATTAGACATCAGAGGAATGTCACTGTCATGTTACAACTACTATTAAACAGAGAGAGTTGATGAGTTTGACATGTTTTAATCATCAACCTAAACATGAATGACTCTGACTTAAAAGTGAGAGCATCTGTCCCACTATGATTTATGATAATTGGTATCTATTCAAAGAGAGTGCTTCATTGGCCACGAACCCTAGGGGTAATCTGATTCAGGGTTTCTACCCAGAAATTCTGCATCTCTGCCCCACAACAGACACAGCCCAGACGAACCTTTATCACTCATTCATATTAAAATAACATGAAGTACAAATCTGGTATTTGATTACTAGAATGGTCTACTTCATACAAACACACTACTCTGTGACCTTTGCAGTAGCTTCAGTACAGTATAGACACATTTATAAGTCAATTTAAAAAGGGGTGTCTTCAAAATACATTTTTGGTAATTAACTGCTTGTATAGGAACAATTATCAGCTGTTATAAGGTAAACATGTTTTGTTATACACATACCCACAATATTGTGCGTAATGATAATAGTGGAGCAAGAACTGTACAGGCTCTACAGTTAGTTCCACATTACACCACTAGAAGGCAACATTATCCCATATATGTACTTTTCAAAGGGGAAATTACTGAAAGAGCAACATAGATGTATTCTCCTGTCCTCCTCTCTTCTGCCTCCTTCTGAGTCCAGTCCTCTCCTCTTCTGCCACTACTTGAGTCCTGTCTCCTCCTCTCCTCTTCTGCCACTACCCGAGTCCTGTCCCCTCCTCTACTCTTCTGCCACTACTTGAGTCCTGTCTCCTCCTCTCCTCTTCTGCCACTACCCGAGTCCTGTCCCCTCCTCTACTCTTCTGCCACTACTTGAGTCCTGTCTCCTCCTCTCCTCTTCTGCCACTACCCGAGTCCTGTCTCCTCCTCTCCTCTTCTGCCACTACCCGAGTCCTGTCCCCTCCTCTCCTCTTCTGCCACTACCTGAGTCCTGTCCCCTCCTCTCCTCTTCTGCCACTACCCGGGTCCTGTCCCCTCCTCTCCTCTTCTGCCACTACCTGAGTCCTGTCCCCTCCTCTCCTCTTCTGCCACTACTCAAGTCCTGTCCCCTCCTCTCCTCTTCTGCCACTACCCAAGTCCTGTCCCCTCCTCTCCTCTTCTGCCACTACCTGAGTCCTGTCCCCTCCTCTCCTCTTCTGCCACTACCCGAGTCCTGTCCCCTCCTCTCCTCTTCTGCCACTACCCAAGTCCTGTCCCCTCCTCTCCTCTTCTGCCACTACCTGTCCTGTCCCCTCCTCTCCTCTTCTGCCACTACCCAAGTCCTGTCTCCTCCTCTCCTCTTCTGCCACTACCTGAGTCCTGTCCCCTCCTCTCCTCTTCTGCCACTACCTGAGTCCTGTCCCCTCCTCTCCTCTTCTGCCACTACCCAAGTCCTGTCTCCTCCTCCCCTCTTCTGCCACTACCTGAGTCCTGTCCCCTCCTCTCCTCTTCTGCCACTACCTGAGTCCTGTCCCCTCCTCTCCTCTTCTGCCACTACCCGAGTCCTGTCCCCTCCTCTCCTCTTCTGCCACTACCTGAGTCCTGTCCCCTCCTCTCCTCTTCTGCCACTACCCGAGTCCTGTCCCCTCCTCTACTCTTCTGCCACTACCTGAGTCCTGTCCCCTCCTCTCCTCTTCTGCCACTACCCGAGTCCTGTCCCCTCCTCTCCTCTTCTGCCACTACCCGAGTCCTGTCCCCTCCTCTCCTCTTCTGCCACTACCTGAGTCCTGTCCCCTCCTCTCCTCTTCTGCCACTACCTGAGTCCTGTCCCCTCCTCTCCTCTTCTGCCACTACCCAAGTCCTGTCTCCTCCTCTCCTCTTCTGCCACTACCTGAGTCCTGTCCCCTCCTCTCCTCTTCTGCCACTACCCAAGTCCTGTCTCCTCCTCTCCTCTTCTGCCACTACCTGAGTCCTGTCCCCTCCTCTCCTCTTCTGCCACTACCCGAGTCCTGTCCCCTCCTCTCCTCTTCTGCCACTACCCGAGTCCTGTCCCCTCCTCTCCTCTTCTGCCACTACCCAAGTCCTGTCCCCTCCTCTCCTCTTCTGCCACTACCTGAGTCCTGTCTCCTCCTCTCCTCTTCTGCCACTACCCGAGTCCTGTCTCCTCCTCTCCTCTTCTGCCACTACCCAAGTCCTGTCTCCTCCTCTCCTCTTCTGCCACTACCCGAGTCCTGTCTCCTCCTCTCCTCTTCTGCCACTACCCGAGTCCTGTCTCCTCCTCTCCTCTTCTGCCACTACCCAAGTCCTGTCTCCTCCTCTCCTCTTCTGCCACTACCCAAGTCCTGTCTCCTCCTCTCCTCTTCTGCCACTACCCAAGTCCTGTCTCCTCCTCTCCTCTTCTGCCACTACCCGAGTCCTGTCTCCTCCTCTCCTCTTCTGCCACTACCCGAGTCCTGTCTCCTCCTCTCCTCTTCTGCCACTACCTGAGTCCTGTCCCCTCCTCTCCTCTTCTGCCACTACCCGAGTCCTGTCTCCTCCTCTCCTCTTCTGCCACTACTTGAGTCCTGTCCCCTCCTCTCCTCTTCTGCCACTACCCGAGTCCTGTCTCCTCCTCTCCTCTTCTGCCACAACCCGAGGTTCACTTTCTACCTGCACAAGAAGCACAGCTGGTCAGGTTATGGACAGTCCATATAACTGTCAGTTATTGGCAGCACAGGTGAAATGTCCTAGGTTAGCTAGGTGAAGGGAACACATCTCTACCAGCACAGGTGAAATGTCCTAGGTTAGCTAGGTGAAGGGAACACATCTCTACCAGCACAGGTGAAATGTCCTAGGTTAGCTAGGTGAAGGGAACACATCTCTACCAGCACAGGTGAAATGTCCTAGGTTAGCTAGGTGAAGGGAACACATCTCTACCAGCACAGGTGAAATGTCCTAGGTTAGCTAGGTGAAGGGAACACATCTCTACCAGCACAGGTGAAATGTCCTAGGTTAGCTAGGTGAAGGGAACACATCTCTACCAGCACAGGTGAAATGTCCTAGGTTAGCTAGGTGAAGGGAACACATCTCTACCAGCACAGGTGAAATGTCCTAGGTTAGCTAGGTGAAGGGAACACATCTCTACCAGCACAGGTGAAATGTCCTAGGTTAGCTAGGTGAAGGGAACACATCTCTACCAGCACAGGTGAAATGTCCTAGGTTAGCTAGGTGAAGGGAACACATCTCTACCAGCACAGGTGTCATACCTATAGAGGTCACATGGCCACGTCTCCCCTCAGATTTGTCCTGTTGGTGTTTCTCTGTAATACTACTATCCACCTATCAATTTGATGAAGTTGTCTTTAGCTAACCTAGATAGGTTACCAATCTCCCAACCTGATAACTAGCTACTAAGAAGCCATTTCAGGATATCAATCAAGTTAGAGTAGCTAGCTTGTCTAACTTTCAAACTAGCTGGCATGCCTGCTGGCAAGGTTGGTAGACATTAGAAAAGCAAGTAATTACTAAATGTGCTGAATAAGACTCACATTCCTTTCAATCTTTTACCCAGAGAAGCATATTTAGTTTCTTTTAAAAAATTAACACCAGTCAGAAGGATACAGACAGCTCAAGAGGTATGCTTAGATATGCAGAAAAATAACATTTTTTTTACATAGAAATATGCATAATTATTATGGCTCTAGATTACAGGAAAAAGCTGTTTCAGGTGTTTTGAAAATGCAAAAATCTCCAACTTCCGAAAGGGGGGGCTACCCTCTGGACCAGCCCCCCAGGTATCCTCACGTACTTTGGGCTCCCTTTGATTTTTGGGATGCATGACGTCCCTGAGCATAAGGTACACATGGACAGTTGATGGACAGTACATGCTAGTGTCAGCTGAGCTATTGGGGGGAGAGGTGAGGTGGGTTGACATGTCATAGGTGACAGATCATAGGAGAAGGCTACACACCAGCGTGGGTTCTGGGACGTTTCCTTCACGCTGCCTCCTGAAGGGGTGCGACCACGTGCTTTGAGAAATTTGGGCGACTTGGTTCGCTGGTTTGCTGTGTTGTACAGTCCACTGGGGAGGAAAACAAGGAAACTTGATCAGAATTACCATCAGGACAGGCAGCTAGCTGTCAATAATACATACATTGATCTATATAGTGAATGATCTGTTGGCAAAAACAAACTCTTAAGTATAGTCCTTAGTCATCACGCTGACACAAACGACAACATTCCTCTTCACCTAGCCATAACCACAATGACACAGATACGTCAGTAAATGGCAGGATGATGACGTCATAGTCTCAGAGGATACATCTAAATGCCAAGGCAACAGGTCACACCAATGGCTGCTGGTTAGTGACCCCAGGCCTCACATACATCCTGTCTGTCTGCATTCATTAGCTTCAGATAAGGCCCCTCTGACACACACACACACGCACACACGTACACACACACGCGTACACACACACACACACACACGTACACACACACACACGTACACACACATACACACACTCACAGCCCCCTGAGAGGGAAAGAGGGAGCACATCGCAGCCCCAAGATAACACAAATCAATATGGAGATGAAATAATGTTGAAATCAGCTCATTGATATGCAAATAGCCTTGGATAATACTCAATTATCATCAGAAGACAGTGGCTATGTCTGAAATGGCAACCTATTCCCTATGTAGTGCACTACTTTTCATCAGGGCTCTGGTCAAAAGTACTGCACTATGTAGGGAGTAGGGTGCAATTTCGTGCGAAGACCGGCTCTGCAAGTTCAACAAGATGAATATGAATGGGCAGTTCTGTTACATTTTTGTCATTTAGCAGAAGCTCTTATCCAGAGCAACTTTCCAGTTGTATTTCTATATTCCTTAGTAGTGGTCGCCAGTGAGAATCAAACCCACAACCCTGGTGTTGGAAATGCCATGCTCTACCAACTGAGCCACACAGTCCCATCTCAAAATAGTTTGTGTGTATGCATTGATATGTAGGCTGCGTGTGCCTTTTCATTTTTTTATGTAGTTCTGTCCTTGAGCTGTTCTTGTCTATTGTTGTTCTGTATTACGTCATTCTGTATTATGTTTCATGTTTTGTGTGGATCGCAGGAAGAGTAGCTGCTGCTTTGCAACAGCTAATGGGGATCCTAATAAAATACCAAATACCAATCTCTTTGTGTCTGTCTCCATGCTACTGTGCAAACACTATGAACTTGGCCTGGTCCCAGATCTGTTTGTAATGTGTTGCCAACTCCTATGGTCATTGTTTGGCATGACAGTATTAACAGATCTGGGACCAGGCTACTGTGAACGAGGGAGATGTATAGACACAAACTGGCTGTCACTGTGCTCTCACACATACAGCTTCCAGCAGTGAATTTGATGAAGCCGCTGGGAGGGTTTTCTATGTTTAGCCTCCTACATTGATGAAATGCGTGCTTTGCTCTGTTCCTCAGTTGTTGTCGTGAGTAAGGTCAACAAGGAAATCTACTTAAACCTAGCTGCTCCTGCCTGTCTCACTATTTTCTCCAGATGTGCGTGTGTGTGTGTGCTGATGTTTAATCCACCAAATATTAATGATGTAACCAATGCAAACACATAGCAGGAATAACTATTGTAATGTGTACATGTCCGACATGACCAATACAATCCATCCTAGAGCAAAGACAGTACTGTACCACTGTGGGGCATTCTCATCCCATGGTGCACTGGGCTTCCCTCGCTGTTCCTCTGGATCACCATTCTCTGTCTTGGTTACCATGGAGCTAAAGGTCAACAAACAAATAAACAACAGGTAAACAAATACAACCATGACTGTATTTGGTCTGGGCTAAGCAGTTGTACGAAGAGCTGTCAAGGATATTATCTGATATTGGAAAAGCATTCTCTCAATCCATCTCAATTGATCCTTCTTTCCTTCTTTCCTTCTGTCTTTGTCCCCTTTTCCATTTGTTTCAAACTGAACACCTCTCTAATTCGTACACTGTTTTCTACATTTTCCTCTCACATCACTTGCCCATGTCTGATACCTCTTCAAAGCTGACTGTGCTGTAATCTTAGTCGTTCCCTCTTTTTCTTCATTCTCCGTCTTTGTGTTGGACCGATTCACATTGTTCAGTCCTATAAGGAAAAGATATGTTCTGTAAGGTTGAATGCTGAACCAACCTCCCTCTTTCTTTCCATTGTTTCAAATCCAATTTTATTTGTCACATGCGCCGAATACAACAAGTGTAGACTTTACCGTGAAATGCTTACTTAACCTTTATAACCAACAGTGCCGTTCAAGAAGAAGAAAATATTTACCAAGTAGGCTAAAATAAAAAGTAATAATAAAAAGTAACAATAGAATAACAATAACTCAGCTATATACAGGGGGCACCGGTACTGCGTCAGTGTGCGGGGGTACAGGCTAGTTGAGGTAATCTGTACATGTAGGTGGGGGCGAAGTGACTATGCATAGGTAACAAACAAACAGCGAGTGTACAAAAGGGGGGGTCAATGTAAATTGTCCGGTGGCGAGTTTATGAATTGTTCAGCAGTCTGATGGCTTGGAGGTAGAAGCTGTTGAGGAACCTTTTGGTCCTAGACTTGGCGCACCGGTACCGCTTGCTGTGTGGAAGCAGAGAAAACAGTCTATAAGTTGGGTGACTGGAGTCTCTGACAATTTTATTGGCTTTCCTCTGACACCGCCTAGTATATAGGTCCTGGATGGCAGGAAGCTTGGCCCTAGTGATGTATTGGGCTGTTCACACAACCCTCTGTGGCGCCTTACAGTCAGACGCCGAGCAGTTGCCATGCCAGGCGGTGATGCAACCGGTGAGGATGCTCTCAATGGTGCAGCTGTAGAACCTTTTGAGGATCTGGGGAACCATGCCGAATCTTTTCAGTCTCTTGAAGGGGAAAATGTTTTGTTGTGCCTTCTTATCGACTGTCTTGGTATGTTTGGACCATGATAATTCGTTGGTGATGTGGACACCAAGGAACTTGAAACTCGACCCGCTCCACTACAGCCCCGTTAATGTTAATGGGGGCCTGTTCGGCCCACCTTTTCCTGTAGTCCACGATCAGCTCCTTAGTCTTGCTCACATTGAGGGAGAGGTTGTTGTTCTGGCACCACACTGCCAGTTCTCTGGCCTCCTCCCTATAGGCCGTCTCATCGCTGTTGGTGATCAGACATACCACTGTTGTGTCGTCAGCAAACTTAATGATGATGTTGGAGTCATGCCTGGCCATGCAGTCATCAGTGAACAGGGAGTACAGGAGGGAACTAAGTACACACCCCTGGATCAGCGTGGCAGACGTGTTGTTGCCTACTCTTACCACCTGGGGGCGGCCCGTCAGGAAGTCCAGGATCAAGTTGCAGAGGGAGGTGTTTAGTCCCAGAGTCCTTAGCTTAGTGAGGAGCTTCGTGGGCACTATGGTGTTGAATGCTGAGCTGTAGTCAATGAACAGCATTCTCACATGGGTGTTCCTTTTGTCCAGATGAGAAAGGGCGGAGTGGAGTGAGTTTGAGACGGCGTCATCTGTGGATCTGTTGGGGCGGTATGCGAATTGGAGTGGGTCTAGGGTGTCCGGAAGGATGCTGTAGATGTGAGCCATGACCAGCCTGTCAAAACACTTCATGGCTACCAACGTGAGTGCCACGGGATGGTAATAATTTAGGCAGGTTACCTTCGCTTCCTTGGGCACAGGGACTATGTTGGTCTGCTTGAAACATGAAGGTATTACAGACTTGGTCAGGTAAAGGTTGAACATGTCAGAGTAGACACTTGACAGTTTGTCCGCGCATGCTTTGAGTACACGTCCTTGCAATCCATCTGGCCCAGCGGCTTTGAATGTTGAACTATTTAAAGGTTTTGTTCACATCAGCTACCGAGAGTGTTATCACACAGTCATCCAGAACAGCTGGTACTATTGTGCATGCTTCAGTGTTGCTTGCCTCGAAGCGAGCATAAAAGGCATTTAGCTCATCTGGTAGGCTCGCGTCACTGGGCAGCTCGCGTCTGGGTTTCCCTTTGTAGTCTGTAGTAGTTTTCAAGCCCCGCCACATCCGACGAGCGTCATCGATGCTCTTATTGAAGATGCTTATGACTGAGGTGGTGTATTCCTCAATGCCATTGGATGAATCCCGGAACATATTCCAGTCTGTGCTAGCAAAACAATCCTGTAGTATAGCATCCGCGTCATCTGACCACTTCCATATTGAGCGAGTCCCTGGTACTTCCTGTTTTAGTTTTTGCTTGTAAGCAGGAATCAGGAGGATAGAATTATGGTTGGATTTGCCAAATGGATGGCGGGGGAGAGCCTTGTATGCATCTCTGTGTGTGGAGTAAAGGTGGTGTATGATTTTTATCCCCCTGGTTGCACATGTGACATGCTGGTAAAAATTGGGTAAAAATGATTTAAGTTTGCCTGCATAAAGTCCCCGGCCACTAGGAGCGCCACTTCTGGGTGAGCGTTTTCTTCTTTGCTTTTGGCCTTATAGAGTTGGTTGAGAGCGGTCTTAGTACCAGCTTTGTTTTGTGGTGGTAAATAAACGGCTATGAATAATACAGATGAGAACTCTCTTGGTAGATAGTGCGGTCTACATTTCATTATAAGGTACTCTACCTCAGGTGAGCAATACCTTCGAGAATTCTTTAAAATTAGCGCACCAGCTGTTATTCACAAAAATACCCCCCCCCCACCCCTCGTCTTACCAGAGGTAGCGTCTCTGTTCTTCGGTGCATGGAAAATCCGGCTAGCTCTATGTTGTCCGTATCTTCGTTCAGCCACGTCTCGGTGAAACATAAGATGTTACAGTTTTTAATGTCCCGTTGGTAGGATAATCTTAATCGTAGGTCATCCATTTTATTGTCCAATGATTGCAGCTTAGTGAGAAGAATGGGAGGCAGTGGGAGTTTACTCGCTCGCCTCTGGATTTTCAGAAGGGTGCCTGATCTGTGGCCCCTTTTCCGGCGTCTTTTTTCACGTGAAGGGCGTGGATCTGGGCCTGTTCCAGTGAAAGCTGGATATCCAGCTTTTTTACCAAATGTAAAAACTAGACGTTGAACAGGCGTCTGTGCCCAGTGGGTTCACTCAATCTGGTTTTAAAAATCTCCCTTCCTAACTGGTTTACAGTCCCTGAGACAAACCAGAAATGTTTCATTGGCCAAATATTCTCAGATTTTCATAAAACAGCACATTTGGTCTTGTTTCTGCATCAACAAATTTAGTGCGAGGCAAAATAGTAGCCTATAGGCGCGCTTCAATTAGCTTGTTCTGTACAGCAGGAGGCCACATTTTGCAGGCTACACTGTCCCGTGAATGTCCTGCAAAATCATCCCTTTGTCCCACATTTTAGTATTTTAAATGTGGTCACCCTAGGTAGAACCCTTTTGGTTTCAGGTAAAACCCTTTTGGGTTCCATGTAGAACCCTTTCCACAGAGGGTTCTACATGGAATCTAGAACCCTTTCCACAGAGGGGTCTACATGGAATCCAAAAGGGTTACCTGGAACCAAAAAGGGTTCTCCTATGGGAAGAACCCTTTCGGAACCCCTTTTTTTTTTAAAGAGTGTACTGTCAGTGTGAACTGTCGAAGTGAATATAATATGATTAGCTAATTGAAGCCCTGTGTTGTTCCTGATGGGGGAACAGGAGGAGGAAGTTAATACTAAACTTACTGAGACTCAACTAAGGTGCTTTACACCTGGCAGTGTTGTCAATAGCAACCTGAGAGGTTCTACTGGGAAACGGTAGAGGTGAAAATATGTTTTTGGATATGCATTAGTTACCATTGATACGTTACCCTTAGTGACATTGTATTTGTCAGGTGTTGTGTAGTGTGTCTGTGGATGTTATGTAGGTCTTAGGTAGGCTTTAAGTATGTTGTATGTCCATCTGACCTGTGGTCTGTGATGGTCTCTTGGAGTAGGTCTTGCTGCGGGTCCTGACAACCTGCAGGTCTGGTCGAGGCAGACCGACAGACGGATCCCTGCCCATCTGCATAGCAGTCTTTCCACTGTAGGGGTGCACACACACACACTCTGTTTAATCAGCTATCTTTTCAGGGTGTCCTGTCTGTCTAGAACAGGTACATTTCTAAGTATGCAACAGGTCAAACATGTATTATAAGTGTGAAATACTGTAAGCAGAAATAGACAGTAAAATTCCGCTAGAAGGGTTTCAGGGGGCAGATGTTTCTGGTCTGTCAGGTTCTTATGAGATACAGAGATGATCTGCTCTTGACCTTTCATGTAAACCTTTTGTCTCGCACACAGTGACAGTGATACACAGTGACAGTGATACACAGTGACAGTGATACACAGTGACAGTGACAATCAGTGACAGTGATACACAGTGACAGTGATACACAGTGACAGTGACACACAGTGACAGTGATACACAGTGACAGTGATACACAGTGACAGTGACACACAGTGACAGTGATACACAGTGACAGTGACACACAGTGACAGTGATACACAGTGACAGTGACACACAGTGACAGTGATACACAGTGACAGTGATACACAGTGACAGTGACACACAGTGACAGTGATACACAGTGACAGTGATACACAGTGATAGTGACACACAGTGACAGTGATACACAGTGACAGTGATACACAGTGACAGTGACACACAGTGACAGTGACACACAGTGACAGTGATACACAGTGACAGTGATACACAGTGACAGTGACACACAGTGACAGTGATACACAGTGACAGTGACACACAGTGACAGTGATACACAGTGACAGTGACACACAGTGACAGTGATACACAGTGACAGTGATACACAGTGACAGTGACACACAGTGACAGTGATACACAGTGACAGTGATACACAGTGACAGTGATACACAGTGACAGTGACACACAGTGACAGTGATACACAGTGACAGTGATACACAGTGACAGTGATACACAGTGACAGTGACACACAGTGACAGTGATACACAGTGACAGTGATACACAGTGACAGTGACACACAGTGACAGTGATACACAGTGACAGTGACACACAGTGACAGTGATACACAGTGACAGTGATACACAGTGACAGTGATACACAGTGACAGTGATACACAGTGACAGTGACACACAGTGACAGTGATACACAGTGACAGTGATACACAGTGACAGTGACAGTGACACACAGTGACAGTGATACACAGTGACAGTGATACACAGTGACAGTGATACACAGTGACAGTGACACACAGTGACAGTGATACACAGTGACAGTGACACACAGTGACAGTGATACACAGTGACAGTGATACACAGTGACAGTGATACACAGTGACAGTGACACACAGTGACAGT